>NW_027225685.1:17500-169294 GCF_038994185.2 Dermacentor albipictus
ATTATCATGACTGACGTTCGAGCGTAGGCTTACTCTACCTTTAATGTATATCTCCTATTTAGCTTTGTTCAATGACTGCTGTCTTCTTATTTCCACACCGTTAGGGCTAGCTCTAACCCAGGCACCAGCCGCCGCCGCGAAAGCCACGTCGCAAGCTACCTGCGAAGAGCGCGGAGCCGGAACACCTATTTCTGAAGACGCGGCTGCAAGGAGCAGGCCTCGCCGACGCGCGCCTCCACTCCCGCGCACTGACGTGAAAATCATTATCCGCCCGACCCCGGGCCTCATAGTTCGAAAACTACAGACCCACCAGGTGGCCAAGGCGATCGTCCAAGCCACCGGAGGTGCGCCGACCTGCAAGGGGGATGATTTCATCGTCCGCCTGCGACATGGCTCGAACATCATCATCGTGAGCACCCCTCACGAGGCCACGGCGGCCACCCTCATGAAAATTATAAGCCTCAACTTTCACGGACGATCACACCCTGTCAAGGTGTATCTATCAACACCCGAGGGCCTGCTTAAAGGTGTCGTACACGGCATCGACGCAGGCACCGGCGAAGAAGAGCTTATGGCGAATCTTCGGGTCCGCACACATGGAGTCCGCATCGTGCGGGCCCGTATGCTGGGACAATCCCAGACAGCCCTACTTCACTTCGAGGGACCCCAGGTGCCTAGATTTGTGTATTACTACGGAGGGGAGATGCCTTGCCGAGACTACCAGCCGACAAGGCAGTTCTGCTCCATCTGTAGAATCACCGGACACCGACCAGACATCTGCCCCAACCCAATGGTTCGCGCGTGCAACGTTTGCAACCACATTAACCCAGACGCCGGACACACTTGTGTTCCGAAGTGCGCCCTGTGCGGAGGGGCCCATCTCACGGCCGCAACAGAGTGCAACAACAAGCTCAAGCGCATTCCACCCAGATGGAAGTCTACCTCCCCCACCACACCCAAAACCCAACGACAGCCTCGCCCGGTCACTCAGTCGACCAAGGCGGCTGACCTTCGCCCGCGATGGTTCAGCTCCGAGCGGGAAGACTCCGACTACTCGGAGTCTCCGAGCATCTACGGATCCCGGTCCGGTTCCAACCCAAGGTCCAGGTCCCGCTCCTGCTCTCGCCCCCGGTCTCACTTTCGGTCGCCCAGACGGCGATCTCGGTCGACGCCCAAACAAGCACAGCAGGCAGCACCAGCCACCGCGGCACTCAAAGACAAGGGGCCCCAGCAACACCACCGAAAGACGAAGCCTCACTCAAGAGGACTACCACCAAAGAACACGAGGTAAGCTGGGCAGCAGTAGCCTCCCCCTCGTATAAAAAACCACAGACGCCACCATCTGTTAAATTGGAACAGGAACTCGCCACCATGCGCGCACAGATACAAACACCCACACAAGAAAACAGACAACTCAAACAACAAGTGATACAACTCACACAAATACCACAAGAGATGGCTCCGCACAAAGACATCATTGACCTACAAACCCATGTCGATGCCATCCGCACCCAGATGCAAGCCTTCATGGACGCTACATGCGCCCAGTTGGAACAAATAACACAGGCTGCAATACAACGCACAGATGCAGCAATAAAACACATGGAATCCACTGTAGATAGCAAGGTTAGGAACCAGCTTCACTCCATAAAACTACGAAAGACGCTACGACAGAACCTTTACAAGGCCACACCTGTAGCAGCACCGAACCAAATCGTAACATCACCGACCACAACGTCCAACAATGCCTAGACGATACAGGCAAGTCAAAGAAAACTTAGAAATTTGGCAATGGAACTGCCGTGGGTACCGGAGCAAGAAAGGGCTGCTGACACAATTGATCGCCCATTCCTCAAAGCCACCGGGGGTCATAGCCCTACAAGAGCCCGGTAGCCGACCAACACTACATGGCTACGAAGAATACCACACAAGTCAAGACGACAAGTGGAAGGTAGCCACACTAGTAGACAGAAACATCACAACCATACAACACAAACCCATAGACGACGTGGACATACTACATGTACTTCTCGAAATAATATACAAAGGCAATCAGAAACAGAGCGCCTTCATCCCGAACATTTATTGACCCCCCAGCCAAAGGCGGGCAAACAGGAAAACTCTTTGGGGACACCCTCCGCCTCGCTAAAGACAGTCCCCTGGTAATCATAGGCGACTTCAACGCTCAGAACACGCTATGGGGGTACCAGAGCCAGGATTGGAAGGGTCTCCAGATACAAACACTAATTGAACAATGTCACCTCACACTCGTCACAGACCCGAACATACCGACGAGGGAAGGGAACAGCGTAACACGCGACACCACTCCCGACCTCGCCTTCATCACTCAAACAACGCGAGCCGAATGGCTCAACACACTCGAAAACCTAGGCAGCGATCACTACATACTAAACATAACACTACAGACTGGACGCCTACGCAGGCAGATCGGCACAGCTAAACTCACTGACTGGCGAAAAATCAGGGAAGCCCAAGAACAGCATGCCGACTGGTGCGACAATCTCCGTCGACATAAACAACGCCACACAAAGGAAATCGCCAGAACGGAAGAGACCCCAGAGGTGGCTCCCCACTTACTACACCTGTGGGATGCCAAAAGGGGCCTTACCCGCCGCTGGAAAAAACAGAAATATAACAGGAAACTGAAGACGCGCATAGCACAAATACCAGCGGAAGCAGAAGAATATGCCATGCAACTCGCCTCAGCGAACTGGTATAGACTCTGTGACTCCTTCGGTGGCACGCTGGACGCAGCCAAAACGTGGCACATCCTCAAAGCCATCCTGGACCCCACCAAAACCAAAGGAGAAGGACACAGGGCTCTGGAGCGGTTACTACACACCTACCCAGGGAGGCAACAAGACCTCATCGATGCCATCAAGACCAAGTGCTACGGAGATCCCACTCCCACACAACCATGTAGAACACCCTACACAGGACAACCCAACCCACTAATGGACGAACCTATCACCGAAAACGAATTGAGAGCAGTCATCGCAGCCACCACCCGTAACACAGCGGCGGGCACGGACCAAATCACGAATTCGATGATCAGAAACCTGAGCGACAAGTCTATCTCCGCGCTCACGGCCTTTCTCAACCAACACTGGGAACAAGGTACGGTACCGGCGATGTGGAAACACGCACGAATAATCATGATCCCTAAACCGGGCAAGAAATTGGCAATTGAAAACCTCAGACCCATATCGCTCACGTCCTGCCTCGGCAAGGTGTACGAAAAAATTATAAACACGAGACTACAGAGACACTTGGAAGATAACAAACACCTGCCGGACACCATGTTCGGTTTCCGCGCAGGCCTGTCCACACAAGATGTGCTACTTCAAATCAAGGAAGAAGTCCTCAGTAACGTTTCCCGCTGCGGCGAACACGTCATCCTAGCAATCGACATCAAAGGGGCTTTCGACAACGTCAGCCACCAAGGAATTCTAGAAGGGCTGGCCAACACCAACTGCGGCGAGCGAACGTACAAGTATGTTCAGAGCTTCCTGAGCCACCGCACGGCGGAGCTGAAGATGGGAGAGATCCAGACTCCAGTGTACCACCCTCCCAACAAGGGCACACCGCAAGGTGCTGTCATCTCTCCCACGCTGTTCAACGTCGCCATGATCGGTCTCGCAAGTAAACTGCAGGACGTAGCAGGTCTTCGTCACGCAATCTACGCAGACGATATAACGCTCTGGACCACAACAGGGTCCCTCGTTGAAAAAGAAGAACGGCTGCAAACTGCAGCAAATCTCATTCAAGATTACGTCGGCCAACGGGGTCTACAATGCTCCCCCGAGAAATCTGAGCTCCTACGAGTCTGGCGAGGCCGGGGTAACCACACAGTCCCCACAGACCCAACAAGAAGACTCGAGGTACGCCTCAACGGGGCCCTCATACCAGAGAAGCCATTGCTGAGGGTGCTGGGCGTGTGGCTGCAGTCCAACCAGCGGGCCACACACACCCTTACACTCCTTAAAACCAGTGTCAAGGCGGTATCAAGCATGATCTCCCGCGTAATATCCAAGAACAGAGGCATGAAGGAAAGGGACACCCTCCGACTGGTAAGTAGCCTGGTGGTGAGCAGAATCACATACAGCCTGCCTTACTACCACCTCACACAGTCCGAGACAAAGCAGGCCGACACACTTTTGAGGATGGCTTTGAAGACCGCTCTCCGCCTGCCGATGAGTACATCGACTGAAAAATTATTGGCGCTAGGGTTGCACAATACCCTCAGCGAACTGACAGAAGCCCATTACGTCTCGCAACAACAGAGACTTGCGCGGACTCGCACGGGCCGGTAGGTCCTACAAACCTTGGGGTTCCCAGCAATAACAACACGAACCCAAGAAACCTGCTTGATACCTCGTCACGTCCAGGACAGGTTTCACATTGCCCCGATACCACGCAACATGGACCCTAACCTACACTCCGGCAGAAGGAGAGCAAGGGCCCAGTACATGGAGAAAGCGTTCAGGTTCAGTACAACGGCCCGTTTTACGGACGCCGCCATGTATGGGGCGAACAACAAGGGCGCAGTTGCAGTGGCATGCGACCACCGAGGCCACGTTACCTCCGCGGCATCGACCCGCCTCTGCACGATTACGGAAGCCGAAGAGCTCGCCATCGCGTTAGCCATCCGCGAGGGCCTACACGCAAACCAACCATTGACGATCCTCACGGATTCCCAGCAGGCCTGTCGCAACTTCCTACAGGGTAGAATTGGAAGACCTGCTGCCCAAGTCCTGGCCGGAACACTCAAGGAGGACTCTGAGGACTTCACCACCCAAACCATCATCTGGATACCGGGCCACACTGGCATCACGGGCAACCTGCAAGCCGACAGAGCAGCTCGAGGATTCGTACATAACCGAGCACTCATCACGCCGGCTGCAGAAGACATGGACCCTGTCGACCTCGAGTGTTCAGCCATCGTGAACTACCACAGAGGGCGTCGCTTGCGATATCCACCACCCCATCGAAACCTAACGACAGAAGAAGCCGCTGCCTGGCGTACGCTCCAGACAGGCACTTACACGAACCTACACATATTACATCGGATACACCCCACAGCCTACAGGGACGAATGCCCATGGTGTGGGGCCACACCAACCCTATACCACATTACGTGGGAGTGCACACAACACAACATAGAACACCCAGACACGAACACAACGAGGGAGCAATGGGAGGCACTGCTGTCCAGCTCGGCCCTCGACGACCAGCTCAAGCTGATTAAGAGAGCTGATAAGATGGCAAGAGCCAGAGGAGCCCTGGACTAAGGGCCCCGACCATTAGCGGTTTTTCTGATTATTCTTTTAATAAAGTTTATCTATCTATCTATCTATTTCTTATTTCCTCAGTTTGATGTTGCCCGCTATGTCTTTATGGACCGTCCTTATACTGTCCCGTATTCTCTTTTATCTGGAAGACACTGTGACCAAGAACGGGGTCATTATTCATCACTGTGTATGCCTCGCGACTTTTAACGCGATAGCGTTAAGGAGCTCGTGTCGCAGAAAAGCCGGTGTCGTCGGCGTTGGGTGTCGGCGTCCGCGGCGTTGACCGTGAGCGATAAATCACGACAGGCACTTCATAAATAAAAAGCAACTTCCAAGATGGGCTGGGTGGGAATCGAACCAGGGTCTCCGGAGTGTGAGACGGAGACGCTACCACTCAGCCACGAGTTTGATGCTTTCAAGCGGTACAAACGCGCCTCTAGTGAATGCGGTGTTGCCTTCGAAACGAGCTGTGGAAAGTTATACTGCAGTCTATATCGGTAATTATGCACATGTAACTTACAGAAGTCGCAATTACACGAGTAGCGAAGTGCGTTTCCGCTGCATTTCTTCTGCGCTTTCCGCACACGCAGAGCCATCTTGCGGCAAACACAGAAGACCCCCTCCTCTCCATGTAGGGCGCTGCCTCGACAGATGGCGCGCCACGCGCGCATTGGAGCTGTGGAAGGACCGGTGCGAGGGGGGTCGTTGCCCGGACTCTCTCTCCCCTGACAACGCTTCGCCTTGTTCCCTCCCTCTGCAGAATCAAGCGTCCTTCCTTTCTTTAGATCACTATCTGTCTATCTCTCTGCCCGTGCCGATCACGACGTTTGGCTGGCGTGCATCATTTCCCCCTCCGAGATACCGAGTTCTTCGGTTCGTTCCGCTTGCTCAGGCGCACGTTTCGTTGCTGCGCCGAACGCCGCGTTGCTCGACCATATGGCTCGACGCTCACCGCGTCCGATGCGGGGCGCCTGGTAAGTGATGGCTGCCCTGTAGCCCATTGTCTTACACCCCTTGGCGGGTCGATGGGAAAGCTGTCGCGTTCCACTCTTGAAGGCGAAGCTTAAGCGTCCTCCAATTTTTCCTAACCTCACTAAACTCAATCATATTCCAGGCAATACCTGATAATTTTCAGCCCTGCTGAGCTAGCTTTACTTGAGTGAGCTCGAGTGTTGAACGTTGTAGATTCAGCTTCCTGCGGTGACCTAACTGAGTTCGGGGGTTCTTAGCACCTCCTGTTACTTCGCAGGTCTGGCCACCACCTTAGTCAGCTGCTCTGGGTACTCATGCTCAAGGGTTAACTGAAAGATTCATGAGAGACCGTGGCGGTATGGAGCGTGTTTTCGATTTACGGTCTTTTTCAAGCTCATTGGATATTTCTAATTTGGTTGGACCTATACCAATACAGCCCAACGGCCTGTTAACGATTCTTTTCATTGCGGTTTCAGTCACGGCAGCAAGCCTCGATAACGTGGTGGTTTGTGTTGTATCGATAGTGCGCATACAATGCTAGCGCCAACAGATTGTTTTTGGTTCTTCTGTATTGAAGTGTACATTCTGCGCATGTGTAAATAAGTCAAATCCCCTTCTTAAAGAAACATGGTTGAACGCGAAGCTTTCCCCCAATGCAAAATTAATCAAAGTCCAAGTCCTAAGCCAACGACCACGCAATGAACCCGAGAAATGCTGAGCGACCCGATGCTATACATACGTGATTTGATTGCTTGTTAAGGATTGTATTATTTCAACATTGAAGTTGAATGAATACACATTTCGTTAAGTTGCATAGCGTTTATTTTAGATCATGTAGCCGTTGATTACACGCACACATTTACACTTTCCCGGATGACTCTACACTTGTGACGAAGAACTCACCCGCTATTTCTTTATGGACTGTCGTTATATATATATATATATATATATATATATATATATATATATATATATATATATATATATATATATATATATATATATATATATATATATATATATATATATATATATATACACTTCGTCAGCGTAGCGTATTATTGAAGGATGATTGCTGAAATGGGTGGGCTCAGTTAATCGCGACAGAGGTGGTGTCATGCCTAGCAGACGTATCTTGCGCTTCCAGTGAACTTTGTGCGCATGCGCTACTCTTTCTGGGCTCCTCGCTTCGCGCCGTTATCAGGCACTGACCGACCAACCAGTCGACGCTGGTGCGATACTGCCAATGTCAACTATATAGTGTTCCATGCAGATGTGTAAGTTGACTTTCCTGCAGAGCGTTTGCGGCGCTCACGGACGAATCCGTGACACATAGAAAGCTTCGCTTGAAAAAAATTTAATTATGTGGCTTTACGTGCCAAAACATGATCTCATTATGAGGCACGCCGTAGGGGGGGGGGGGGGGGGGGGGACTCTAGACATTTCAACAACCTGGGGCTCTTTAACATGCACCTAAATTGAAGTACAGGGTTCTTCTTCGCATTTCGCCTCCATCGAAACGCGGCCGCCGTGGCCCGGATTTGATCCCGCGACCTCGTGCTTAGCAGCCCAACACCACAGCCACGAAGCAACCACGGCGGGTACGCACCATGTTGTCGAGTTTGTAGTGTTGCCTTTACACTGGCAGCCTGCAGCTCGGAAGATAAAGCCGTTCTGCTAGAACGACGTGCCGTCCGTTGAAACAAGGGTCTGGATCCCGGCTACTTGGTACGGCATCATTTTTTCTTAAGTCAGGTCAACCGCACAACGACACGGATGGCGAAAAGAAGACACACAAAGCGACGAGAATGAAATCCTGCATCATGCACTGGAGATGGCTACGTATGCAACTACCCTTGGCAAGCTCCGAGAGTTTGATCCGGGTGCCGGAGACGTTGAAGTCTACCTCGAGCGATTTCAGTGTTTCGTCGCCACCAACTACTTTGCCGAAGAAGCTGCAGGTATTTTTCATATCCGTTGGCGAAAAGGTGCGCGTGGCACTCAGGAGCTTGCTTCCACCAAAGACGGCCAGCAAGGTGCCATTCAAGAATGCTGTCGACGCACTGCAAAAGCACTACACCTCTAGAAACTCCATTGTTTCGGAAGGATATCGCCTCCCCCGAAAGAAACAAGAACAGCATGAACGAGTAGCAAACTTCATCGTGGGTCTCAAGAAATTGGCGGCGACGTCCAATTTTGGCGCGTTTCCAGAGGAACCTCTTCGGGGGCGACTAATTACTGGTCGTCAGGTTGATCCTGTGCGCTACAGACTGTTAGACACACCCTAACCGAATTGACCTGGGAGCGCGCCTGCAGGATCGCGGTGGCTATGAAAGCAGCCACTCAAAACGCACAGCAAATGGTCTCGATGAAGAGCGAAGTTCTTGCAGCTGACGTCTTCCGACATTCACTGGCAAAAAAGGCAACATCACAGCTTCAAAAGTCCCATACCGGCAAGAACATCAGGAGTGGTGTGCCCAGGAAGAATGGAAAAACAGTGTCGCATAAGACTAAAGTTCCGTGTCATAGCTGAGGTGGATACCATGTGCCAGTAAGTTGTCCATTCATGAACAGTACCTGCTACAAATGTCCGAAGAAAGAACACGTAGATAAAATGTGCAAAACCAAAATAGGCAATAAGCTTGACAATATTGTTGCGGAACATGAATTGCTGATGCTGTGTCATGCCGACGGAACTTCGAGTACACCTGCCATTGTGGTTGCGTTAGAGATAAATGGCAAAGTAGTAACCATGGAGTTGGATACTGGCGCTGCTCTGCCATGTATGCCCAAAGGTGAGTGCGTAAAGCACTTCCCCACTGCTAGCTTCAGAGAAGCAAATGTAAGCTTCGTAGTTTACATTGGCACGCCTGTCATGATCAAGGGCATGATTGATGTTTGTTACTACGATCAGTGCTGTTCATTTCCGTTAGTCAGAGCAAATGATGCCGACGCTGCAAGGATGCCAGCATTGCTTGGTCGAGACTGGCTGAGCAAAATTATGATTAGGTGCCATGAAGTTATGAGCGTGGAGACAGCGCACAAGGTAGTTGCGTTAACCGAAAAATATCATGAAGTGTTTGGACTTGGTTATGCTGCTGTCAAGGGCTTTAAAACCTGTATTAAGATCAAATAAGGGTTTAGCCCAGTATGTTGTAAGGCACGGTTAGTGCCATACGCTCTTCGCAAGCAGATGGAGCAAGAATTGGCAACGATAGAAAAGGAAGGAGTTGTTTACCGAGTAAGGCACAGCGCTTGGGCGACACCACTCTTAATCGTGCCTAAAACAGATAAAGGGCGGTGACTATTGTGCCAACATCAATCCGGCAATGGAAGTTGACCACTGTCTCCTGCTCTTGCCAGACGATATTTTCACTTCAGTACAAGGTGGAACCGTCTTCTTGGTCATTGGCCTGTGAAAGGCATCTATACAGCTTGAATTAGATGAGCGAGCACAGAAATTACTGACTGATAACACGCATTTGGACTTTTTTTAGGTTCAAGTGTTTTACTTATGGCCTAGCGCGTGTGCCTGCCGTATTCCAAGCAGTAACGAGCCAAATTCAGGCCGCCTTGCCGGAAACTACCTGCTACTTGGATGATGTCGTCCTGTGTAACGAAATGTACGAGCAGTGCCAAGGAAGAGTCGAGCAAGTGCTCATATTCCTAAGTAAACACGGAGTAAAGGTCAACGATGGAAAGTGCAAGCTCTTTCAGCAAAAAGCAACTTATTTAGGACACCTAATTGATGGGCATGTTCTGTATTCTACTAGAGACAAAGTATTGGTCATTAAAAAGAAACACGGCCAAGCCGATCAACGTGACGCAACTAAAAGCCTGGGGGGTTTGGTAAATCTTCATTCCAAGTTTCTGCCGAATTCGGCAACGATGATAGAACACCTACTTTCTGCGCAAAGAGAAGAAATGGCACTGGTCACGTAAATGTGACGTTGCATTCGATACGTGCAAGATTCTGGTGATTGATGAGTGTTTTCGAGGTGTACGACGCGCACAAAGACATTCAGCTCACATGTGATGCGTCGGAATATGGCTTCGGAGCAGTACTGTCGCACGTGGAGGATGGCGTCGAGAAACCAACAGCGATTGCCTCAAGGTCTCTAAAGGTCTCAAGGCCATGTCCGCGCCAGAGCACTACTACGGGCATATTGAAACAGGAGCCCTGAGTATTAACAGACTTGGTGTTAACGGACCTTCAGCTACTGACGATACCGTTCAACCCAAAGAGGGCGCGAAACGCTGTTGCTACAGCAAAAGTGCATAGATGGCCGATGCAGTTGACGTTTTTGGCTTGACAGCGGGATCAGTGATTGCTCACGCCGACTCGTTGTCACGGGCGCCATTGTCTGACCAAGAACAGGCAGAGTAATTTATTTTGTTCTATCGCCGAGTTGCTGCTCACATCCAAATATATTGAACGTCAAACAGACCGTGACAAACTCTTATATAAAGCAAGCGTTCGAAACATGATCTGGCAGGGTTGGCCATAAGCATTCCAGATGAGCTGCAGCCATTCTAGATTCGTCGCTTGGAGCTATTTGGACAAAACATGGATGTGGTGCCCGAAAACTTGCGAAAGGGGGTCGTGGCCCTTTTGCATCAACAACATTTGGGAATTCCTAAAATGAAAGTGGTGGCACGTTCAGTGGTCTACTGGCCGGGCATCGGCGTTGCTGTAGAATGGCTTGCAAGTGGCTTGCAAAAGTAAAATATGCCAATCTGTTGTTTTCTCTACGCTGCCAGCAACCTTATTTCAGTGACAAGTTTGTGACAGCCCATGGTAAAAGCGCAGTTAGGTTTGCAACAAAAGAAGGACATATGTTCTTGATTGCCGTTGATGCTTTTTCTAGGTGACTTGAAGTCAATATGATGCCTACCGCGACAGCCACAAAAACTGATAGCGGTACCGTTCTTTGTTCGCGTCGCTTGGTCTACTCGCTGAAATAGTTACTGATAGCAGGCCTCGGTTTGTTGCTGCAGAATTTGAAGGTTTCTTGAACCCAACGGCGTGAAAGAGGGTCACACCGCCGTATCGTCCCTAACCTAACGGTGCGGCCTAATGAGCCGTGCACACTACAGCGAAAGCCCTCCTTAAGCAGTTTTTCAAGATGAACGAAAGGGACAAAGCCAAGCTTTACAGCACGGAATCGACAACATTCTCCCAGCATACCGCACAACGCCCGATACTTTAACGGGAAAGACGCCCGCTGAACTATTTCTGCGATGCAAACTGAGAGGCAGGCTATTATTACTTCAGCCAATTGTTACGAGTGATCTGCTAGACAAAGCGAAGAGAGTGAAAGCGTCCGCAGATAAGCGCCGGGCTGCTTCGAAGTCATTTTCTGTTGGTCATTGTTCTCTTGGTGCGCTGGATGCGAGATGTAGTTACGAAATGGTTGCCACAAAAATGGCAAGGGTGAAATCGCCATTTAGTACATATTTAATCGTTGTCGGAAGCCGTGAGCGGCACGTGCGTGTCGATCCTTTGCGAAGTTCTTGAATTGAACCAGACGAATAATAAGCGATAACCCCGTGAAATCAATTTGCCGCTTGCATCGGAAGTGCTTGAGCCAAGTTCTGCGGAACTACACGAAGCCCAGTCGACAGAGCGACAGGGAGCGCCCAGCTGTAGCTCTCCTTCACCGATCACCCTCGGAAGAAGCTGTCGACAGCGACTACACTCGTAAAATAGGGGGGGGGGGGGGGGGGGATGTATCGATAGCGCGCCCACAGGGCTCGCATATATATATAGTCACGCGATATGTTGTCAAGTGTGTAGTGTTGCTTTGCTGCTGGCAATGAGCAGCTCGGTAAGTAAAGCCGTTCTGATAGAATGCCTCAGCGCCCGTTACAACAGTTATGACGATTATTTCCAATTTGAAAAACCACTCAGTGTACAAAATGAATGTTCGGCCTGTGCTCCATACCACTACACGTTTTGGCGAACACTGGGACAAACCTCTGACATTGAGGGGACTCAGTCAGGCCGTGACTATGATAAGGATGATGATGACTCAATGGCATTTCCCGTACCTGAGCTTCTCCTCGGAGACCCCGTGGACGATGTATGGGTTGAAGAATCCCGCCGCCACGTCACCCGTGGTGTGCGGGCTGAAGTGCTCGGCGAGCACGGTCACGTGGACATTTCCGGGTGCCACTTCCTCGGCTATCCGCACGGCAGCGCTGAGGCCCACGATGCCGCCACCAACCACGGCCACTCGCCAAGGTGACGTCATGCTGCTCGCCTGGATGAAACCACCCGCTGACGCGTTCTATACCTGCGTCGATCCACAATTTGCAAGTAAGTTAAGCATAAAAGGTCGTGGGAGTTCCCTTAACAGCTTCGCTGCAAAATATTAGTTTTATCAGTTCCGGCATAAGGAAAAAGTGCCACGCTGGTCCGAGGCCCCTTGAAATCTTTTTTGTTTGCCTGTGTTGGCGGGCCACACGGCACAATGTATAGAAATGAAAAGTCACAGATTCACCCGACAGGCAAAGCGTCGATTACCATAGCAAATTATTAGTCAGCTATAGGAAATGAGAACAGTAGGTTTAACGACCATATAAACTTGAAAACGTTCACTCACTAACTAAATTAGCAAGCATGGTGTCACGTGCACACAGGCAAACATGAACACATCTCATTCTGAACGCGGACATTCGCTGTCAAAGCGTTGACGTAAGGAAGAGCGGGAGCAGCAGCGAGCGAATTGACCTTCACGCTGCCTATCCCTTTAGAGCGAACTAAGCAGCGAAAACAGAGCGCACACAAAGCTTGGCGCCCGTAGGCGCTTAGACTATGCACCCATCGCAGATCGCTTTGAAGATAGGGCCCGCATGGTCGCGCTCAGCCTCGTCATACGCAGCCGCCGCGAGCGAATCACTCTCCAGCCCTCGGTGCCTTGCGCGCGATGGAAGACGGTGCGCTTCCTCCCTAGCGCGCACGAGATCTAGCCACCATTCTCGGCTCACCCTCCCACGCTTTCACTCGCACCTGCCACATACCGCGCACGGCCACGATGTTATCGTGTTTGGACTGAAGGTCACGAAACATCACGGCGACGGCGATGGCGGAAGTGTGCAATGAGTGTCCATATAGTTGCTATCGCAATAGTAGATATAAGCACAAAAGCCCTATTTATATGCATACCGCCACAGCGACTTAAGAAATACATTGTCCGTGAGCCATCGCTCGTAGTTGTCAGGTTGGTCAGTTATAAACTTCATATCTCCACCTTTTCGCGGACTGTCTTGGTCCCAGAGCGCGTCCAAAGTACCGAGATGGCGGAAATCCACTACGGAGTCAGTAACAACGCTGTGGAAACATTGAACATTTTCTGCATATTGTAGGCCCCAGGTAAAGTGATCGCTGGTGTTTTGTGCGTTTCAGAGTTTGCGAATTTTTCCTGCACTCGAGAAAGATTGAGGGAAAGGGAGCAGACACGCGTGTCTCGCCTGAAGAGAGATTTTTGGAATGAGCATGAAGCGGGATTCGGCTCGAGCACAAATAAAATTTACAGGTGGTAGGAGTGAGCATCGCGGTCCGCAAGGTCATGCTGCAGTCATGACCTACACCCACGGGCTGGCGTATACCACATGAAGACCGGTAACGTGCTATGAATCAGCTCTCAAATGCGCAACTTTCTTAACGCAAACCTTCCTCAACGCTCACTGTATACCTGCTGCTGTGTCGCCGAATAGATCACACAGAGCTTGGACCATACTTATATAATCTATTTGTCCATCAGATTATGTGTAGACCTACCTGTCGCACCACTGGCCGCCTCTATTCTCTACCGAATTACGAAGTGAACAACAAACAGTGCCCACATATTATCATGCGTACGTTGTTCTCCTTTTGACTGTGGATCTCGCTACAGCGCGACAGCATCGCCGCTGCAAAAAGCACAAGACTTCGAGTCAGCAATTACATTGGGCCAATTCAAGGCAAAGTCGAACAACGAAGTGTATGCCGACCCCGGAGACTGTGTAGCACGCCATCGCATGGTAAAGGTATGACGGGAATTCTAATATCGATGCACCACTTTTCTGAAGCGGTGCAGTGGTGGCGTAGAGGTAGAATACCCGCCTCGCGTGCAAGAGGTCCGTGGTTCGCATCCCGGTACCGCGCAATTTTGCACTGGATTAAAAAAAATCCGCGTGTTCATAAAATTGCATAAACAGGCCTGGAGTGTGGCCTGATCCCGGTGACCAGAACCGGTAACGCACTCCCTCACCAGAGCAGGATTGGCCACCCTGGTGCAGTACTTGGCCACAATCTCCTATATGAACACGACAATAAAAGCCCGGCCCTCAGTCCCCAGCAGCTGCGAAGCAAGTGACCATGGCGGCGGTCAGACCTGCGACGCAGCAGAGGGTGCTAAGAATCCTTGGCTCCGGACAGGCCGCCATTGGAATATGAACCTGGCAACGTTTAACGCTAGAACGTTATCTAGTGAGGCGAGTCTAGCAGTGCTATTGGAGGAATTAGAGGGCAGTAAATGGGATATAATAAGGCTCAGTGAAGTTAGGAAGCCAGAAGAAACATATACAGTGCTAAAAAGCGGGCACGTCGTGTGATACCGGGGCTTAGCGTAGAGAAGAGAACTAGGAGTCGGATTCCTGATTAATAAGAATATAGCTGGTAACATACACGAATTCTATAGCATTAACGAGAGGGTGGCAGGTCTTGTTGTGAAACTTAATAAGAGGTGCAAAATGAAGGTTGTACAGGTCTACGCCCCTACATCCAGTCATGATGACCAAGAAGTCGAAAGCTTCCATGAAGACGTGGAATCGGCGATGGGTAAAGTCAAAATAAAATACACTGTACTGATGGGCGGCTTCAATGCCAAGGCAGGCAAGAAGCAGGCTGGAGACAAGGCAGTGGGAGAATATGGCATAGGCACGAGGAATAGCAGGGGAGAGTTATTAGTAGAGTTTGCGGAACAGAATAATATGCGCATATTGAATACCTTCTTCCGCAAGCGGGATAGCCGAAAGTGGACGTGGAGGAGCCCGAACGGCGAGACTAGAAATGAAATAGACCTCATACTCTGCACATCTTGAAGGGGCAGCGCGAAAGGACGATGACAGAAGGCAAGAACACAAAGGACAGCGCTGAACTCACAACTAACTTTATTCGAAGGCATACACACACTTATGTACACAACCCATGGCCACGTGCTCTCCCATCCATAGCGCACGCGAACCCCCTTTCTTCTCGTTTATTACTAACGAGGGTCTCGAATCCGGCAACATTGATGCCTTCAGGCAGCATATGTGGGTTTATTGACCGGTTGCCTTCACCCAAAAAGATCACGTTGTCGTGACGCCTGCGGCAACAAGGACGTTCCACGTCCGCCGCCAAGGTCTGTGAGTGGTGGCGCTGGCTAACACTCCCAGGGTTTAGTAGTACACTTAAATACCCAAGAAAGTGGATCGAGAAACAGCGCCACGGTAGCTCAATTGCTAGAGCATCGCACGCGAAATGCGAAGGTTGTGGGTTCAGTTCCCACCTGCGGCAAGTTGTTTTTTCATCCACTGTAATTTCCATTAATTTATCGTTTCTTCATTCCATTTATTCAACACAAGTAATTTCCCCTGTGTTGTCTTAGGTGTCCGTGTTTGTTGGCTTCTCATGATATGATAATAAAAATCGGGCCCCTCAGTTAACCCCTTTCTTCTCGTTGGAAGTGGTAAGGGAATACATCTACTTAGGACAGCTGGTAGTGACTGAGGATCCGGGTCATGAGGCTGAAGTAATCAGAAGAATAAGCATGGGCTGGGGTGCGTTTGGCACGCATTCTCAGATCATGAACAGCAGGTTGCCATTATCCCTCAAGAGAAAAGTTTATAACAGCTGTGTCTTACCAGTACTCACGTCCGGGGCAGAAACCTGGAGGCTTACTAAAAGGGTTCTACTCAAATTGAGGACGACGCAACGAGCTATGGAAAGAAGAATGATAGGTGTAACGTTAAGGGATAAGAAAAGAGCAGATTGGGTGAAGGAACAAACGCGAGGCAATGACATCTTAGTTGAAATCAAGAAAATGAAATGGGCATGGGCAGGACACGTAATGAGGAGGGAAGATAATTGATGGTCATTAAGAGTTACGGAATGGATTCCAAGGGAAGGGAAGCGTAGCAGAGGGCGGCAGAAAGTTAGGTGGGCGGATGAGATTAAGAAGTTTGCAGGGACTACATGGCCACAATTCGTACATGACCGGGGTAGTTGGAGAAGTATGGGAGAGTCCTTTGCCCTGCAGTGGGCATAACCAGGCTGATGATGATGACTTTTCTGATTGGCCTGTGAGGCACGTAATAGCTATATGCTGCAAAATGGTGTGCAGAATCAAAACAGGCGTATAGCATATAGTTAACCGCTTCGCATCACGTAGATTCCAATGTGTGTCTTGTATCCGCGTAATTTTGTCACTTGTTTGAGCTGCCTTTTTCTGTGCTAAAGTTTTCAATATAGTTGGCGGGCTCCGGCTCGACCGGCACCGTAATTTGGCTGCATGTCTGAAATACGTCGTAAGGTGACGTTGTGGGCTGCTCTTAGTTGAGACCCCTCTATATTCATGAGGAAAGGCTAGCCGCGTGCCCTTTCCCCCTAGCCCAATGAAACGGTCTATGCGACTGCGGATGGAGAATGCTCACAGCGGGATTGGTACCATATGTTACGGAGGATTCGACAAATCGAAACGGGGCGCACCAGAGCGCCTTGCTGCGATGTTTTTTGGATGGAATGACACCCCGGTATCCAGGTGTCCAGGGACCTATGTCGGTAGATGCTCCTGGACAGGGGAGTTCCCCTTGGTCAGCCTTTTTTCAAAATGAACTACCGCTTGACCTCTTTCTCCGCAGTGGTGTGAGCAGTATTCCCGTCACGCTGGTGCCCTCTGGTTGCGCTCTATCAGGTTGAACAACCTTAAAGCTATCCAAGAACAAATACATGAGGCGACTCTCAGCTACCAGAGTATCACTGATCGGCTGTTTGGTCGAGGTGGCATAGTGTGCAGGTCGCTAGACCAGGCTTGTGTAGCGGACCTGCTGAAGTGTTCCTAGTTTGCATCCATCCCAGTGACTATATTCCACTACACCTCAATGTACAAATGCCATCGTGCGTGGCGTCGACTCGCGACTAAATCCGTCTGACACCTTACAGAAGCTCTCTAAGGCAGCTGTGGTAGCTGTGCACCGCTGCAGTTGCGTTGTGGACACTAAGAGAGTCCGCACTGAGTCAGCGATTGCGGCTTTTGCAGGTTCTTATTGTCAATCGTAAATTAAACTGTGACCTTTAGTTTTCAGAGTCGATCCGCTGACCTCACGTCATATGCAATGCTGGCAATATGGCTATAGGGCTAGCGGTAGTACATCTGGTTTACGATGGTGCAGACGTGGTGAGGGTCCCTCTAACGGTGATTGTGTCGCCGACGTTAAAAACTACTGCTTTAGTGGTGGATCACATACCGTTGACTATTCAAAGTGCCCAGCTCGAGTGCTCGAAATGCAGACGTTAGAAATAATTAACAAAAAGAGGTTGCCACTGTTAAGGAGAAAGCTCGCGGGTAAGCTGACGTTACAGAACATTCTTTCACTTTCACTCAACCTTCTTTCACCGACGCAACTATTTCGCAGGCAATGGACGCTGCAGTTGAAAAAGCAATTGCAGACGCAATGGAGCGATTAGTAGTCACCATATCTGATTGCATATCTCAAGTGGTCAGTATCCAGATAGCTAATCGTCTGCAGTAATACTAGTACTGGCTCCTGACACATCTACCCTACCGCCTAATACGGAAGTTAAATATATAAATAACGATGGCGTGTTTTCCTCTTAAAACAGCCACGAGGCTTCTGTGCCTTCGTCGAACCCTGACAACAGCATATGCTACAGTTGCACCTTTTCCACAGACGTTGAGCTCGATGCAAGAGCACAGAAACGCAACCGTTCCCTATTGAACCGAGGTTCTTCTACGTCCCTTTGGAATAAGTCCAACAAGTATTCGCGCAGTAAAGGTCGCAAGGAGAACATTCTTGAGAAGGTTGTTTCTACTGCTATACTATCCTCAAGATAGTATAGTTGAGATTATTGCAGTGGAACTGTCGTTCGATATTTGCTGCTTATACGGATTCACATTGCCTTACAGTTCAATTAATTCCTGATATAATCTATTACAAGAAACTTGGCTTACCCCAGATATGAATTTTTATTTCAAAAATTATCATTCATTCTGATTAGGTCGATCATCGAGAGGAGGTGGTTTATTCACACTGATGTCATGCAGAATTTGCCATAGGCCAAAGATCGTTGTGAAGCTCCTGTCCCCCGAATTTGAATTACTACTCTTTCAGCCTGTCGGATACTTCTCATGGCCAATGCATATTCTCTTTCAGGTGTTCCTGACTCTAGTCCTTTGGATACCACAATTACTACTTGCGGAAAGGATATTTTCTAGCGAGGGACATTAACTCCCATAATATTACATTGGGTTTAAAAACAGACCAAAGTGGCATTCGCTTGTGGGAGCTGTCCCAGGACAACAATCTTACATATGCATATTAAGGACGAGCTACTTTTCTCAGAGGTCGGCCTGCTTCTGCCCTATACTTTTGCAAGCTCAAGCATCATCCTGTCTGCCTGGTCGATTGCTGATTATGCCACAAATAGCGACCGCAAATGGGTCATTTCTTTTTTTAATTGTACGTCCAGTAAGATCCTGTTTCCAATGTGCGTACTCTCATAAATTACAGTAAATTTCCAAATTCCCTGCGATCCTCATTGGCTTCTCTGACTGATGCTAGAGTCAAATCGAAAGCATTGAGCACTTGTTCTGTTTTATAAGATTTTCGGGAGAAATCTGAATTTGTGTTACAATCACTTAAAACGAATTCTCCTTGGTGGAATGATGACTTTTCGCGTGACCACAGGCGAAGGAAGGCAGCTTGGGGAAAATTGCTACATTATGAGTTCCCTCAAGAACTGGATGGATTATAAATTTTGCACTGGCACTTTTGCAGCTACAACGCAATACTATGCAGGTACTATGTAATCTGTCTCGTGCGGTACAGGTACATTTCTGTGTTGCATGTGTACTATTCCGTTTCTGTTCCTTATACGAAGTGTGACACAAAAATAACGAGACTGGTCCAATAAATTATTGCACTTACAGAATTAGTTCTCTGTGACATTATCACCTTCAAAGTAGTCCTCTTCAGCATTCACACACTTCTGTATTCGGTTCTGCCATTGATGGTAATAGTTCTGGAACGAGGTTTTTGGAAGGCCCTTCAGGAGATTCTCCGTTTTTGCCTGAACCTCTTCAACTGAGGTAAAATGGGTTCCCTTTAAGCAAGATTTAACTTTAACAAATAAAAATAAGTCGCGTGGAGCCAAATCAGGTGGATACGGAGGATTTCCCATCAAAGTAATGCTTTTTCTGGTCAGAAAATGCTTGACAGATAGGGCCGTGTGAGCGGGTGCATCGTCCTGGTGCAACAGCCATCCATCACTCCACAACTGTGACCTCCTTTTCCGAACTTTTTCACGAAGTCTTTTTAGTACTTCAATGTAGTTGTGTTGATTAACAGTCTGACCACTGGGAACACACTCAATCATTATAATTCCATTAATGTCTAAGAAGACGATTAAATTGCCTTGAATTTTGATTTTGACATGCGTGCTTTTTTGGGTCTTTGGGATGCTGGAGACTTCCTCTGCATTGACTGGCGCTTACTTTCTGGGTCATAGGTAAACATCCATGTCTCACCAAATGTTGCAACAGAATCCAACAAATTTGGCTCGTTTGCAATGCGTTCCAACATGTCCACACACATGTCTTTACGGCACGGTTTTTGGTCATCGGACAGGACTTTTGGAACAACCTTCGCACAAATCTTCGTCACGTGTAATTCGTCCATTAAAATGCCTCGAACAGCTTCCCTATCCAAGTTTACCAACTTCTGCCACTGCACGAACACTTAATCTTCGGTCACCACGGATCACATCACGAAATTTGACAATGTTTAGGTTTTTAATCGCTGACGTTGGGAGCCCAGCACGTTCATCATCTTCCACACTGTGCCTTCGCCCTGGAAACCGCTTATGCCATTCACACGCACGTGCACGAGACAAAGTTTCATCTCCGTGAGCCTCGGTTAATATTTGAAATGTTTCCGTGGCTAATTTCTTAAATTTCACATAAACTTGATGTTGATTCGCTCTTCGGTTTTTACATCAGACATTTTTCGGGCAGAATGCAGTTGCATGTGCTCACTCAATGACGCAGCACTCCCAACTGGCATGATCGGTTCTCGATCATCAGGGTACTCAAGGAGATCCGGGAGATCAGGGAGATCAGGGTACCCCCCTGGAATCGCATGCCCGGTATTGCACGATCTCCGGGATCGGCGCACACATTTCTATAATCTATACGGACGTAAGCCGGCCAGGGTACTCCCCTGGAAACGCATGCCCGGTATTGCACGATCTCCGGGATCGGCGCACACATTCCTATAGCCTATACGGACGGAAGCTGGCCAGGTTACCCCCCGGGAACCGCATGCCCCCCGTATTGCGCTATCTCCGGGATCGGCACACACACTCCTGTCGCCTTTACGGACGTAAGCCGGTCAGGGTACCCCCCCAGGAAACGCATGCCCTGTATTGCGCTATGTCCGGCATCGGCACACACCACATTCCTGTCGCCTATACAGACGTAAGCGGGCCAGGGTGTCCCCCCCCCCCCCCCCCCACGGAAACGCATGCCCCGTATTGCACTATCTCCGGGATCGGCACACACATTCCTGTCGCCTTATGGACGTTACCATTTACTTTTTAGTGAGGCATGGATATTAGAAAAAGATGTTTGTTTGATGGTTAAAGTGGTGCGCAGAGTGGTTTTCCAGGGGTAAACCATTATTTATTTTAAAAGATTCATTATACCACAGCCTTCTGTTTGTGACGTAATAGTTCTGCGGAAGCCCGCCAGGTAGAGTGAAATAATTAATTAAGGGAAAATGAGACATCCACCTAATCGTCGCCATAGCTACAATGGAAACCCATCCTACGGTATCCTTGAAAGAAAAGCCTCGCATTTGTAGAAAAATTCGTCTTGGTCCGGAACTCGAACCCGGCACTACCGCCTTTCCAAGGCAGCCGCTCTACCATTTGAGTTAACCAGGCGGGTAGCAGACGGCAGGGCGAAGTCAAATTTGTCAGAAACTCGAAGCAAAGGCAAGAGTTTGACGTAATAGTTCTGCGGAAATCCGCAGGGTGGAGAGAAGTAATTAATTAAGAGATAATGAGACATCCACGCAATCGTGCCAATTGCTACAAATTGTGAAATTTCCCCTTAATTAAATAATTCTATCCACCTTCCGGGTTTCCGCAAGTTCAAGGCGAGCTTTGGGTTTGCTTTGGTGCCTACGGCTATGGCTCAACCCCCTACGGTGGATCAGCCATGAATCTGGCGGCAGTAGGTAAAAAGGGAAGAATATTTAAATAGAATTTTGTAATTTAAAAATGAATGCCGATCGTTATTTTTAATGTTCAAGCTGTATTATCTTAAAATTTGAAGTTAATATTGTTGTGTTCATATTGATAAATGTAAAAAGATAAAATTAACATAGCAATCTCTGTTTCACTTACAAAATTAAATATGGCATCACATACGTTCCTATTGCAGTGTCCTAGTGCCGACGCCCCAACAGACAGTATCATAGGGAGCTTAATGACCAATCCAAGACGGCGAAAGGGACCTTCTAGAAGTCGTTTTCTGTGCCCCTATAAGGTGTCGAACCTACGACACCTTATAAAGAAATGTTCCATAGTTTCAGGTTCGTTGCAATAGAAACATTGAGGGGAACGTGCTGAACCAGACCTGCCGTGTGGGAATAAAAATTAAGCATTGGTATTCGGCAAAGCATTCTCGCCAATGAAATTTCTAATTTTTTTGTTGAACACCATCACCAGTGTGCCAAAGGAATCTAAGGTGCTGAAAATCGGTGTTGCATAATACACATAATTTGGCATGTTCTTATTCGTAAACCTCTTGATCGGGCAATATCTTAATACCGAACGGGAGCCGGGTGCATATAGTATAGAGTACAGAGGAGACGAAAACACAACATTAGACGAAGACATCACCGAGGCCGAAGTACGCGCCGCTCTCAGCTGCCTACGCCCGACATCATCAGCCGGTAAAGATAAGATCACCAACAAAATGCTCAGGAATCTAGATGACCCTACCATAACAATGATCACCAAGCTTTTTAATCAGCACTGGCAAAACGGTACACTCCCGCAAGAGTGGAAGCACGCTAGCGTGTTCTTCATTCCTAAACCGGGCAAGTCACTCAGTCTAGAGAACCTCAGACCCATATCCCTTACCTCTTGTCTTGGTAAGGCTATGGAGCATGTGGTTCTCAATAGACTGGTTGACTATGCCGAAACCAACAACCTCTTCCCAGAGACAATGATTGGTTTTCGTCCTAAACTGTGCACCCAAGACATACTGTGGCAAGTACAAAATGATATCCTTAACCCAGCGCCTATACGCGCAACTCGAACAGTGTTAGCATTAGACATACACAAAGCATTTGACAATGTCTCACATCGAGCCATTCTAGAAAACGTATCCAACATGAACGTAGGTAAGAGAACATATACCTATATTACCACATTCCTCAAGGGACGTACTGCCACCGTAAACATAGGCAATATTGAAAGCAAAACCATAGAGCTCGGCACTAGAGGTACACCACAGGGAGCAGTACTTTCTCCTTTCCTCTTTAATACCAGAATGAGTGGCTTATCCCGACAGCTCAAAGAGATTCCTCATATCAGGCACGCCATCTACGCCGATGACGTAACGATCTGGACGTGCACTGGGTCAGATGGAGAGATTTCAGAATCACTGCAGGCAGCGGCTGACGCAGTGCAGAAACACGCTCGCAACAATGACCTGAGCTGTTCGCCGAAAAAGTCAGAATTGCTTATAGTCCGGAAAAAAATCCCGCAAATGCGGCTGCTAATTTGCCGGCACACATTCAGGTGCAGGTAGCTGGACAACCGGTCCCACCCGTTCCTAAAATCAGAGTATTAGGATTGTGGATCCAGCAAAACACACACAACCAAGAAGCCATAGCACGACTCCAAACTACAGCTGGGCAATTACAGAACCTTCTCAGGAGGGTCTCCAACCGACGGCACGGAGTTAAGGAGAAAGATGCCTGCAGGCTAATCCAGGCTTTCTTTCTGAGCCGAGTGGCGTATGTCTGCCCTTACCTGCATCTCAGGAAGAGGGATTTGGAACGGATTAACAGTCTAATCCAAACGTTATTCAAACAGGCTCTTGGGCTACCAAAATGGACTAATACAGAGGCACTCTTGAGTCTAGGGGTGCATAATAACGTTGAGGAAATCATAGAGGCCCACAAATGGGCTCAAACAGTTCGATTATACGGCACACATGCGGGACAGCGGATCCTCGACACCTTAGGGTATCGCCCAGCCTTAGACATCCCGCAACGACAGCGAATACCTAACACTATCCGGACCAAGATCATTATCCCTGCGCTTCCGAAAAACATGAGCACTGAAAACAGCGGTAGACGCAAAGCTAGGGAGGCGGCACTCTGGCAATGCTACAAAAACCAACCCGCCATATACGTGGATGCTGCTCGCACCAGTGATGGTCGACACACCATAGCCGTCACTAATGGCAACGGGCACACCACCAGCTGTGCGACGGTAAACACATCTTCCATTGTGGAGGCGGAAGAGGCCGCCATCGCCATGGGCACCTCCATTCCGGGCACCAAGATTATTATATCCGACTCGAAAACAGCGATTCGTAACTACACCTCAGGTTTCATTTCCCCTCGAGCATTCAGAATAGTTAACAAAAACCTCAATCAATTGAAGTTGGTGTGGGTACCCGCTCATGCGGGCAACCCTGGCAATGAGGCCGCCCATCTAGCTGCCCGAGCAGCTAGTAACCGGGAGGTGGGCTTGCCCGACGGGGTTGACCGACATGAAGGTATCCACACCTACAACGAAATGACCGTTTATTACCGCGAATCCAGGCGAATATATCCATCCCCGCACGAGACACTGACAAGAATACAGGCCACTAACCTCAGGAGAGTACAGATTAGATCTGTACTTAGTCCAAAAAGGCTAGCTGCAATGACCGGTGGTGAATATCCACCAAACTGCAAACATTGTAGCTGTCCCCTTGCGGACCAAGATCACATCTTGTGGGGATGCCAAAAGAACCCTTCCCCGAGAGAACTCCTTAGGCGAGCTCCCTCACATGACGAGTGGGAGAAAAAAACTAAAACTTCCAACCCGCAAGACCAGATACGGTTGGCGGAATGGGCTGATAGCGTCGCGGCAAAGCAGACGCCACGCTAGCCCACACCACTGGGAAAGAAAGCTCCACTAAAACTTGACAATAAAAGTTTTCTCTCTCTCTCTCTCTTGAACACAAATTGTTTAAGTCTTGCAGCCGTGGTGTATGCCGAAGGTTTAAGGATCCTCAGCACCGGGCCTTTAAGAGGTACCGCCACTGGTGCGTCTGCTGACTCGTTTAAAGTGAGCCCCATGTGTCCTGATACCCATACCAGTTGGATGAGGCGTAAATTTGGGGGGATAGATGAATAAGGTTCTCGGGGAATGGTAGATGAACTTGGCACTGATAGAGCAGAACAAACGGAAATAGCGCGAGCACACTGCAAGACAAAACAGCTGTCGTTGTCTTTATCAATGTGTAAAGCACTCGTCACAGTACGTCACTACTCACTTAATTGAGCAAATGCAATGGTCTGTGCGTAGAAAAAAAACTTCTCTGCAATAGGGCTTGTCTCTAACCAACGGCAGCCGTCATACTAGTGTCTGTCAACAAAGTCGATGGCGCAAGTTTCGCTATATCGTCCTTGTGTGTCACCCTTTGTCGTGGCTCTCAAGCTCTGATCCCCACGCCCTGTTTGGTTGTTGTATGCCGACAGTGTAGCCGACGTCGGCTTGCACATTCTCTTAATCGCCTTGAGGTGCGTATGTTTGGCATCTTCGTTGCGGATTCACTTTTCATCGCGGCGTTTCGACCTAATTATTGTTTCACTTCAGAAGCTTCACGATTGAAGTTCGTCGTTTGCATTGTTATAAGTTCGCGCTCTCGCAGGTAATTACGGTCGGTTCGGCATCAATTCGCGCCATGAACTGAAATCGAAGCTCTTCGCTTACTTCCTCGAGCAGAACTATTTGCACCGTGCCTGCAGAACATAACCGAGGAATGCCAATAATACGTTCACAACGGCATTTATACTTGGTGATTCGACATCTCTGCGTTTCTTCTAATTAATCTTCCTATCTCTCTCGCTCTCGCTCTCTTTATCGAGTGATTTATTTAAATTTGGTCATTTCTTATTTAAGCACATTATTATGCACATTCTCCGGGGCAGTTTCACGCATCCAATCTGTTTGATCGAACAGCGAAGACAAACCAACGAACTAGAGTCAGCGTCTTTAGGTGAGCGAGAAACAAGTTTCCTCATAATCAGCTGTACGAAACATCGCTTTCTTTGCTTCGAAGTCAACCACTGAAATTTTGAACTTTGACATTTCCTCAAATGCTTGCTTCAG
Organism: Dermacentor albipictus; assembly: GCF_038994185.2. Lineage (NCBI taxonomy): Eukaryota > Metazoa > Arthropoda > Arachnida > Ixodida > Ixodidae > Dermacentor > Dermacentor albipictus. The sequence continues at coordinate 43,454 of NW_027225685.1, forward strand.
AGTTAGATATGCGATCGTCATTCGCACGTTCAGCATAAGCGGCATAGCCGTTGAAGAAAAATATATTGGGTCTGTTGACCTCAGCCTCAATCCTAGATTCAGAGAGAGAGGAAGAAAGAGTAGGGTGATAGTAGGGCTGCACCAATTGGTTTTGCTTTCTTGAAAAACGTTATATTCATGCAAAGACAGAGGCTGACTTAAATAATATGCACAGGCAACACAGGCTGCTATTGAACGCTCACCTTCAGAAACAAGGTGTCTGTCTATATAAGTACGACGCAGTCACGCGTGAATGCAGGCACGCCAGATTCACGTATTAGCTTCACGTAACTAGCTTCACGCCAGCAATTGCAAATGACACGTGTCCTCTTAGTTGACCGTTTCGGCTTTTCAATGCTAGCAATGGTGCAACGACTGCTACATTTGCGGTGGAACACCGTGGTTAGATGCGCAGCTTAATTCGTAACGTGCATTAGAAGCAACACGTAAATAACGATGACGTGTCACATCACTGCTTACCGGTCCTTTTTTATACGCTACGAAACAACAGTCATCATTTCGCGTATTTCTCCTGAAGACTCGCGGTACCTGGAGTTCTTGTTTTTTCTTCGTTTTTTTCCTTTCGCCGATGCCGGCGCGTCGAGAACTCCAGAAACACTTGCCCTCGACATTGTTAAAGTACTATAGCTGCATTAGTGTGCAAGAACAACACATAAGTAATGGCACGTTGCAAGGTGGCATGCATGCATGCATACCTGTCTCGAAGTGCTTTGACGGAAGAAGGCCTCCTCGTCTCGTCCTCGGGAACCAGGCCTCGCGCTGCGTATATGTATGCAAACGAGATAACTCGACGCGCAGAACGGCGTGGCTCGGTCGTTGGCGGCGTCGCAACAGAACGGTTGCTGTCTGAGAGAATGAAGAGTCAAGCGGTTGCCCACTGTTTGGTGTGAAAGAAGACAGTGTGGGTCTCCCGCCGGAAAGATAGCTATACGATCGCCCGATACAGCGGAGCTTGCAAACCTTTTTGCTCGCCCTCTTATCACCGGCCCGCCATGCCTGTTGAACGCTCTCCTTTCTTCCTCTACCGTTTTGTTACTTTCACTGCCTGGCACCCCTCTCTCTCTCTGTAGGGCTCGTCATTTGAAGCTCTCTCTCTCTCTCGACCTACGTCACCAACGTCTCTTATCCTCTCCTCGGCTCTTTCTTTTTTCTTTTTTCGATCTCTCGCCCTATCTCTGCACACGTCCACGCAGTGATCATGTCCGTACAGACTGGAGAGCTAGACCGTAGCTTTCAGTAAACAACAGATGCGGGGTGGAGATGACAGAGTGAGCCGAGCGTCGGAAGGCGCTCCTCAGTGTGCAAAGGAAGAAAAGTTCAAGGCCCTACGCCGAAAACCTATCAGGAGAAGTTAGGCGTTATTCGCTAGTGAAAAGAGAGACAATTATAGTCTGTGATGATAAAGCCTGATGCTTAAGTGTGACATTGCGTACAGACAGTCACTAAAGTTTCCGGACCGCAGGTTCTCAGAAAACGTTCAGTTTCCGAGCAGCCTGTAACCGTAGTCAGTAAAACCAAACCCCACAATGCTGTTCGGATATACTGGTAGATGCTGTAAATGCGAAAACTAGCTAGGCTGCGTTGTGAGGCTGCGCACATATTCAGCTTTTTCTCATATCTGGTGTTCCGTAAAATTTTTTGGTTGACTGTACTCCACTATTCTTTCTTTCGTTTTTTTTTTTCTTTTCGTTTCATCTACACCACTCATTGCGGCTTATCTTACGAGTCGTCAGGCGAGAGTGATACATAGTCGAAATAAAACAAGCACTCGTCTGAGGTTTTAAAGTAAATAAAATATATAATGACGTTTCGGAACCACTACGGTTCCCTTGTTCGCAATGAAGATTAGCACGAGAAGGGGGGGGGGGGGGTGGATTGATAATTTATGCGTTAGGTGGCGTAGAGTGCGGGAGATCACCCCACGTCCGGTTAATCGAATGTTTTGTCGATTGGGTGTGCAAACGTTCTAAGAGCAGCCGTGAAGATATATGCGCTTCTCTCTCGCGATTTCACTCGTAGCATCGCGATCAATGATGCCGTAAGCAGCATTCACGTGATGATCCGCCAAGGCGTTCGAAATTGCATTGCCTTTTTACAGCGAAGCTATCTATGGCTAAGATCCCGGGATTTCTTCGTGGTGTAACGTCGACAGGAAGCTATCATCATCTATGGCTCATAACCGCGTAAGACGGAAGCTACAAGCACTCAGCCAAGTGAAGCGAACAGTGCATACATTCCTTGGAATCACACATAGAACACACAGAACGGCACACGTTTCTATAAAGAACAAGCTCGAAACAAGCACCCGAACCACATAATTGATCATAAGGCGCTCCTGCGCCCAATGCAATGCGAAGCACCATAGCGCTCCCCGCATACGTTTCCCGGTAAAGATTTGTCGCGCAAGCAGCCGCGGCGACGGCAGCTTGACTGCAGCATACGTAGCAGGAAGTGACGTAACTACACTTTCGTACGTAAAAGGAGAACCCGCCTAGCAACTGATTTCTGTTGTGACCGCGCTATGGGAAGGCCACGTACAGTAAGGACTCCTGAAGAGCAGCGTGCATACGAGGCGCGGTGAATTTCTCTTCTCTCAGCTCAACTCTTTGTAGGTGCATGAACTAGCGGCGAAAGCCAAGTCGCAGGCCGTCGAGACGTCTTAGGGTAATAATTAGGTGCAATGCGCGTGATTGTTGCCATGATAATAATTTCAACCTACGTCGACTCGCAATGGTTAAGTGCATCTGAATGTTGCCACGTATACGCATAAACGCGTCATCGCGCCCGCGCCACCGCTCGTCTTACAAACTCATGTTCTCTCACCTGACATGAAGTTGCCTTCCTTGGCGTCAAACTTGACCCCCAACTTAAGTTTAACTTGCATGCTGACATGGTCTCAAAAAGAATTGCCTTTGGAATAAGAGTACAGTAAAAGCTCATTAATTCGAACCGCAAGGGGAAGCCGCTTCAGTTCGAATTAACGAAAGTTCGAACTAACGAAAGTGAAGGAGGGCAACAGTACACTGCGATTTGGAAGCAGTAGGGCATGTCAGAAATTTGGCATGTCAGAAAATGATGGCGTGTGCCCACGGCACACGCCATCTTCAAGTCGAAGCTCTGGGTCCGACTGTGCCACACCACCGATGTCCACCGAAACGAACGTTAGCCGAGGCTTAACACCATCACAATGAATGGCGACGGCCGATACCTCCTAAGCTGAAAACAGAGGTGCACAACCGATGAAGACTGCCGAGACAAAGATGCTGAACATGTGAAGGTGGCAAAGGTCCTGATTCGTTGGTTCTTGATTGCAAGCGCAGCTGCGACGTACTTGATTCGATGTGCTTAGGCGCTTGCCGTGCCATCTCCGCAGAACATTAGCAGCTGTACAAGATTTGCGAAGCCTCCGAGATTCGCAACGGGCAAGAAGTCTCGGAGGTTACGTAGAACGGAAGGGCGGTAGCCGCCGCTGCCTTCTGGCTGACCCCGCGTCGGTTAGATTTTTTTTTCCGGTTTTGCCTTCTCTCGCCGTTCTCTCCGTTTCGGAGGCAATACAGTCTTGTGTGTAGGCAGTAGGCGCGTTTCTCTGGCCGGGTGCCAGGCGAGCGTAGTTCGAATTATCCGTGAGGGAACCTTCTGGCGTTCGAATTAACGGACTTTTTTATACATAGACTTCTGTGGAGCTTGGCCGGACCAAATCGTACATTTCGAATTATCCATAAATTCGAATTATTGAAGTTCGAATTAACGAGCTTTCACTGTACTAATTCTAACGCGCTCGTATTTTCCACAAAACGTGAGAACTTCACTTTCTTACGCATTTATTCATTGTCACTTGCAATACTGCATGCATCTCAGTTTGAGGAAACACATATTGCTCGCACATAATAACATCTACAACATTTACAAAATCAAGCCTTGAGGATCATCAATTTCTCCCGTTACATGTCACATGCAGTACAAATTTTCAGTTCCTTAGAAATACTACCATTACGTTACATGCTCCAGTTTAAGTTGGTTTTACTAATATACCGCACACTAAATCATGAAATAATTTTAGATGCAATTAATAACTCTGCTCTTACCAACACTAACAATACGAGATTTTCCTCTAACAACATTTTTTTTACTCCCTCGAATAAACACTAATTATGGAATGTTTACCTCCCTTCTTACGGCCATTAAATACTGGAACAAACTACCACCCCATATTAAAGCCTGCCGCACAACATTGACATTCAGGAGAGATACGAAGAAGTATTTACTAACGACACGAGTGGCTACTGATTCATTACTATAAGTATATATTGTTTACAAATTTATTTTCCAGTTTTCGATGATTCTGTATTTACCTAATGTATCTATAGCTTTGTCGCATAGTCTATATAACATTTCTACTTTGTGTATTATAAGCATATGTTTGTTTCTAATTATCTGTTACATTAACGTCGTGTTCTTTTATATGTGTCATTATTATGTTTCCATAGAGTGTCAATTACTACATATTTATTTTTTCATACGCTGTATCGGTTTCATTTGCGTGTATATTGAACTTCAATTAATGTAAGCACCTTTTTGTATTTGTTTATTTTCTTCATTAACTTCCTGTTTTCTGATGTCTGCCACTGATATGTTGCCATAATGTATTAATTCCTGCATTGTTAAATTACTAATGGGAGGTCCCCCTGACAGTTCTTGTAAATCCGGGACCTCCTTCTGTACTAATGATGAATGATGAAAATAAATTAATAACTTCAACCTACCTCTCAAGGGTAGTAATCGTTCTGGTTGTCGTTTACAGCTTCGCTTTCCAACCACCTACACAGCGTGCATTGGAGACCAGTTTCTTTTTTTACATCGTTCTGGTGATGAAAAACCCTTCTATTACAGCGAAGCTGCTAAGGGCAAGTTCTCTTAAGGCTAGTTAAGGGCTAGTTAAGGGCTAGTTGTTAAGGGCTAGTGAGGTTCGTGTCCATTTGTGAGCCCAAAATCCGGAAGATAGTTCAATGCCGGGCAGACCCGCCGTGGAGGTGCAGTTCGCCATTAAGGGGCCCACATACACAGCTTCGCTTTGTCATGCTTCTTCACGGAGTGGAAGGGCACTGAGTTTTTTTTTAATTATTTATTGCATACAAAAGTGAAATGCACAGTTACCAGGAAACACTTGCTTCCAATCTCTGCACATGATCCCCTGGCTCAACCTATCATCATCATCATCATCATCATCATCATCATCATCATCATCATCAGCCTGGTTGCGCCCACTGCAGGGCAAAGGCCTCTCCCATGCTTCTCCAACTACCCCGGTCATGTACTAATTGTGGCCATGCCGTGCCTGCAAACTTCTTAATCTTTTCCGCCCACCTAACTTTCTGCCGCTCCCTGCTACGCTTCCCTTCCCTTGGGATCCAGTCCGTAACCCTTAATGACCATCGGTTATCTTCCCTCCTCATTACATGTCCTGCCCATGCCCATTTCTTTTTCTTGATTTCAACTAAGATGTCATTAACTCGCGTTTGTTCCCTCACCCAATCTGCTCTTTTCTTGTCCCTTAACGTTACACCTATCATTCTTCTTTCCATAGCTCGTTGTGTCGTCCTCAATTTGAGTAGAACCCTTTTCGTAAGCCTCCAGGTTTCTGCCCCGTAGGTGAGTACTGGTAAGACACAGCTATTATATACTTTTCTCTTGAGGGATGATGGCAACCTGCTGTTCATGATTTGGGAATGCCTGCCAAACGCACCCCAGCCCATTCTTATTCTTCTGATTATTTCCGTCTCATGATCCGGATCCGCCGTCACTACCTGACCTAAGTAGATGTATTTCCTTACGACTTCCAGTGCCTCGCTGCCTATTGTAAATTGCTGTTCTCTCCCGAGACTGTTAAGCATTACTTTAGTTTTCTGCAGATTAATTTTTAGACTCACTCTTCTGCTTTGCCTAACCTCAACCTAAGTATGACAATAAATGTATAGAAGAATAGGCGTGCTAACCGCTTGTCATGCAGGATATAAGCAATGAAGACATACATACATACATACATACATACATACATACATACATACATACATACATACATACATACATACATACATACATACATACATACATACATACATACATACATACATACATACATACATACATACATACATACATACATTAGTCGAGCAAAAGCGCTCTCACACAACGCTGCCGAACACCCGACTGACCGAGGTAGACGACGCATGCGGCGCCAGGGTCAAAAAAACGTGTTTTGGTTTTGCGTTACAGCGTAGAATTACAGACACAACAACTCAGGTACAAGGGCTGACCTGAAACTGACTTGGTTATTGCCTAGACAGACGGCGTATATGCCGGGTGTCCCAGCTAATATGAACCAAGCGCTTAAATAATATTTATCACACTGTACACAAAAAACTAAGCACTTATTGTTCGGAGTTCAGTTGAAAAATTAACCAGCAGCTTTTTTTTTTTAGTTGAGGGCAGTGGCACTGAATCATCATCAGTAGAAGCAGCAGCCTATATTTATGTAAACTGCAAGATGAAGGCCTCTCCCAGTGATCTGCAATTATCTCTGTCTTGCGCTAGCTCGGAATAGCAATGTCCAACATCCTGTCAAGGGAACAATAATTCATGATCGCCAGTCAGCCTCTAGAGTCTGTGCATAAGTACGTTTAAGTTAATTTCTCACAGGGCACCTTTGTCACAAAAGTTCTCCACCTCCCCGCCTCCTTTTATAAATATACGCGCCTATTAAGCATTGCTTCTTTAATAATGTGCCGCATATCTTACGTACCGCGCCTTTTCGCGTAAACGGAAGAGAACGAGATCTTTGGTACATTCAGAGCACGTTGAGCTACATGCGTTCGTGACTGTGTGCGTGTGTGTTTGTTTGTTTGTGTGTGTGTTTGTGTGTGTGTGTGTGTTTGTTTGTTTGTGTGTGTGCGTGTGTGCGTGCGTGCGTGCGTGCGTGCGTGCGTGCGTGCGTGCGTGTGTGTGTGTGTGTGTGTGTGTGTGTGTGTGTGTGTGTGTGTGTGTGTGTGTGTGTGTGTGTGTGTGTGTGTGTGTGTGTGTGTGTGTGTGTGTGTGTGTGTGTGTGTGTGTGTGTGTGTGTGTGTGTGTGTGTGTGTGTGTGTGTGTGTGTGTGTGTGTGTGTGTGTGTGTGTGTGTGTGTGTGTGTGTGTGTGTGTGTGTGTGTGTGTGTGTGTGTGTGTGTGTGTGTGTGTGTGTGTGTGTGTGTGTGTGTGTGTGTGTGTGTGTGTGTGTGTGTGTGTGTGTGTGTGTGTGTGTGTGTGTGTGTGTGTGTGTGTGTGTGTGTGTGTGTGTGTGTGTGTGTGTGTGTGTGTGTGTGTGTGTGTGTGTGTGTGTGTGTGTGTGTGTGTGTGTGTGATTAAATTGTTGGCCGGAGAAGGCGACCGCTGGCAGAGTCGAAACCATGGTGGCCACACACCCGGGCTGCGTGAAGCTGACTGCGTCCATGGCTGTTGTTCTGTGTGTTATTAAACTGCTAGCCAGTGAAGGTGACCGCTCGCAAACTCTGAACCACGGTGGGCGCACGCCCTGATTCTGTGAAGCCGCCTTCTGCCGCAGCTATTGTTCTGTGTGCGATTAAATTGACTGCTGGTGAAGGTGACCGCCAGTGGAGTCTGAACCACGGCGAGAACCAGTGTGCGCGTGTATGATAGATGCGTGCGTCTATATGTGAACGCCAACGCCTACGATAGGTTTATAAAAACGAGCCGATCCTACACTTCACCAGTCTGCTCCGGGGACCATAAACGAACACCGAGCAACTCCCGGGAAAATAAGCCGCCCACTTCACGTCCCGACACCGAACACCGCCGGCCGCCGTGGAAGCCAGCCGCCGACGTCGAGGCGCCCACTTGCGCTGACTTTCAACAACCGCTCTGTTAACACCAGGATGGAAAACCAACAAGCCCAAGCTGCTATTCCTGAGAGTCACTTACGGGCCGCTTCGGTGTGGACGCACTGTCGACGCGCCCGGTTTACTGTACATCACTTTCGATTCTATATTATGTAATATTTTATTTCCCGATTGTACGGCTGCTCTACTACTGTACTTGCCTGTTTGTGTGGAAAGTAAACCCAATATTACTTCCTACTGGCGCACTCTCCATCCTCGCCATGTACATCATAAACAGCAGTGGGGATAAAGGGCACCGCTGCCTCAGTCTCTTGTTGGTATCAACTTTCTCCTCGCCCCTCATCCCTTCCCATTCAACGCAAACGGTATTCTCTCGGTAAACCTCTCTCAAAAGCTGTAGACAGTCGTAACCTAGGCCTTCCCCTTCCAAAATATCCCACATGTTGCGGTCTACGTTGTCATACGCTCCTGTAATGTCTAAAAAGGCCACATATAACGGCCTGCTTTCTACTTTGGATGTTTAAATACACTGAGTAAGAACAAATAAGTTATCATCCAAACGCCTAATGTGAAGCCATTCAAGTTCTTCCAAAATGCCATATTACTCTCTGCCCCTGCTTGCACCTTTAATTGGATTGCCTGCATTGCTAACCTGCATATTACCGATGTAATTCTCAACGGTCTATACGAGTGAATTCTATCTTTCTTCCCCTTACCTTTATAAATTAAATCCATTCTACTTTGTCGCCAACTGTCTGGTATTCGTCTATCTTTTTGAAGTTTTTTCAACTGCTTTCACCAGGAGGTGACCAGAGCCGGTTGTGTTCGTGCCTGCACTCCTAAACAAAACTTGTTTCCGCCTCGCAACAATATTTACCAGCTGGAATTGCATAGATCTCACACAAAGTGCACGGCGAAAGGCGTTACCAAAGATCGAACTAGACCATGTTCAAAAAGGGCGCTCCCAGCGTCAAAATAACGTGAATGCTCTCGTCTCCCGTCACAATAGCTTCGGCTCCCTTTTGTTTACAAGCTGACAGTCCTCGGCCGCTTGTTGCTGTGCCGCTTTGTCGTGACTTTTCGTCACGGTAAGTGGGTCAAAATTTCAATGCCGTCATCACCAGCGTGTGTGCTAATAGTTGTGCTTAGCCAACCTGCTTGTCATCTTTGCAGCGAACCTCCATATGCTCGAGTAGCTTCGCCGGGAGGGAATCATGGCGAAACATCGGCAGCCCGAGCCGAGTAAGTACGCGGTGTCAATTGTGTTTTAAGGCTTGTAAGTGTGCATGGTTGGAGACGACACGTTTATCCAATGTTCGCACTTATCTTTAGTTGCCACTATCGCCATTCTAAGCGATAAACTTGTTGTTGAGTCGGTTCTGCAAATAATGGTTACCGATTAAAGCGCATCGTAAAACTGGCGGAGCCGGCAATAATACACAAGATGGTTGCGTTTGCTTGGCTTCGACGACTAGCCTTCAAAGATGACGTTACGCATTTCCGCTGTTGCTGAAAATGCAACGCCTAGCTTAAGCAGCGTGATTAAGATCGATGTCTATCCAAGAATCGCCCACTTTAGCTGTAGTTAGGGCTGTTTGTGCCCTCGTTTAACCTACGTGTCAACAGGCAGTGATGGTAACTTGTAACTTAATTGTACTTCAAACGAAGCGCGATCTTTGTTTTGCTTTGCGTGGAGACCGTACAGGCCAGCAGGTGTTGCCGTACGTGGTACTTCTGTGGGAAGCCTCTGTCTCTGCCCTAATACAATTTACTTGCTGTTCGCTAAACGTTTTACCACTAAAAGTCGGATTTCAGCAGATTTTCAAGCGCGACGCCGCACTTTCTTTCAGTCTTTTTTTTATATTTTATTAATTGAAGACGTCGCAGTGAAAACTTCGTGTCCTAGACATTTCTCAAAGTGTGATGATGCTGTGAGAAGTGCTTCACAAACACTGGCCGACGAAAAGCCACGATTGCCTTACCCCTTTTCCCCACCACTTCCTTTTTCTCTTCTTCATTTCTTTTACTTACTCAGAGACTGAAATTTGTGCTTTTCACCCTGCCATCAGCTGAAAAAAACTTTCATCAGACCCTTCACTACTACTGAAAAACGATCCGGTGGGACGCTTCTCATTGTTTTACTAGACGCCGACAAGGCTGCAGGACAAGAATACAGTAATTATTTTTGAGGTCTTAGAGCGTAGGGTTCCTTTGAGGCAAGAGACATACATGTACAAAAAGAAGGCCAAGGGATTTGGGGGTGTGCTGCTATGCATATTATCGAAAAGCTCACAGTGGGCGCCAGTGGTGTAGTCGACCATCACAGCCAATGCTGACCAGCAAACTCAACGTTGGCTACTTTGATGGATATTCATTTGTGGAAAGCATGGTAATTTACGTTTTAGTATTGTTATTGTCACTAACATAAGCTCATATCACTGGTATTTGTTAGGATCACAATGACCGTGCCTGCACGCGCATTTGTGCGCATCGTGCCACGAGAAGTGACGTTTCATCTGCCTAAACCAGCACTAATGACAGTATTCATGACACCACATTCAGCAATTTGTCGGCATTATGCAGATTTCTGAAAGCGTTTCATGACCTATGTTTTGGGTGCAAAGGGAGCAGCTGTTTGTGCGGAACAACTGGTTTTTCTTTAGGGCTGTAGGCAGGCATTGTGCACACAGAATGGTTCACCTTAACATAGGTCACAGGCACCTCGTTTTGCAAGCTGTGAAACATTTCATCAAGACCCTTTACTGTAACGTGTACTCGTACATGCAGCTGCAAAGTTTTGCGGTGTGACAAGTGCTTTCTTTCACCGCGCTGAAAAAATGCCTCCAAGAGCTAGCGTATTATATGTTTCTAATTTGTTGTAGTGCTTATGTTTATTTTCCTCATGGCAGCAGGGCAGTTCAGATATTCACTGAGACGTCAGGCATTTACAATGCCCACAGCCTTTTATTTTCTACTTCTAGTTGTCCATATTGTTCTTATTACCACAAACTGCTACTATTACTGTTCGGTCACGTCTCCTATTTTGAAGTGAGTCCTATTGGCCACAAGATCAAGCGGAGTCGCCACCTGGCAGACACTGGCCGAACCACGATAGTGTCATTGATGCGTTGCATCATCTGCTAGCTGCTACTTGTTTACATGTGTAGCGCACATATCCTTTAACGTCTGTTCATTCCGAGGTTGCAGTGCCGTCCTGAATGATGGTATGCATTCTTTTGGTGATTTAGAGACTCGCCTGGCTTTGAGCAGTAGCCTTTGCGTTGCAATAAAATAATTGACTGTGCGTGTTGTGCCCAGGATCTGGGATCGTTGCACCCTCAATTCATCACTAGCATTCAAATTTTATAGTTGCATTACAATTCAGGCACTTCACAAAAAACATTTGGCATCGTTTTAAACAAATGAAGTGGCCGTTGCGGTACCTAAACACTGAGTGTGGCGATTGCTTCATTGTGTTGATTATTCCGCAATCTTTGTGATGCCATGAAACATCAACAAGGTGGCATGAGATCACTCAGTAGTAGGAAAGAAAATCATAAGTCCTTATATGATACCGCAGGATACAACTGATCTTAGGGCGCATGACTTGAAATGGCATAACTTTGGCTGTGACTGTGTTTATGCGACCGTCCCTAGCTGTTTCCGAGGTGCCGTTGTAATATGTGGATATGCCACTGCACATAAATAATATTGCCTTGCAAGTTAATTTTCATAGTTTCGTACTTTATATCTGCTACGAAAGGCAAGCGGAAATGCAGTGTCACAAAAGCAGCATCTGAAACATTGCAGATGGAAGGTAGCGATCCATTATTTTCACAAATAAAGAAAGCACTGCAATAATTGAAAAGGCGGCAGTGCAAAACAAAAAACACAGATGGAGACGAGATGAAAAGGATGAGCACAATATGTACCAATGTAGTATGTTACTACAAGGACAATATGTACCAACATGCCCAATTTGCCGCATTAAACAATGCAATAAAGTTGGCTCTTAAAATAATTTAAAGTTATTCATGCCATTCTCATGCATGTAATCCTGCAAGAACACCCTTGTAGTAAAATGCCAAGTTTTTTACTGTTACTGGAAGAAAGGCAAATAAAAAATTGTACGTGAAGCAACAGGTCACTCCTGCCACTGCACTGTCACTCATAGTGCCATACCTTGTTTAACTGAAATTAGTAACTATCCTGTATTTGCTAGAGAATCTAAAAAGAAGTAGAAGGTAGTCAACTAAGCCCACAAGCAGTAAAGTAGAACCACGATAACCACCAACTTTAACTTCACTATACAGAAATACAGGCAATTTTATAATCAGTGCGAAAATAGTAGAAATTTGAGTTGCACGACATCTGCACTAACAGAATAAACTGAACGTAAGCCTAACACCAACAAAATGCACCATGCATGTACAGAAACGGCATTTTGTACTCTTTTGATGAATAGCAGGATTTTCCCATGCATTTCATGCAAAAATGTGGCAACAGTGGCAATATATTAACAGTTCACTGCATTCAGCACACTTCATTACTAAACAATCAGCCAAAATCATTCACGGCTATGTGCACAGCTGCATGCATTTCAATGCGTGCCTGCCAACTGCCCATCCACACTAACGTGGTGACGGTGCTGCCGCCTCTCATGGCCAACATGTGTCACCATAAGTTGAAGGGTCAGTCGGGACCAGTGCTAAATCAGTCTATATTGAAGTATTCTTCATTCAAGGCATTGGTTTCGTTCATTTTGGCAGAAGAAAATTTGTTGCTATCAGAGAACATTAAGGCTGTGATTGCTGTTATTGAATTCTACACCTAAACCACTGTGCTCATTTGATATTGTCATGTCATTGATTTCAAGTAGAGGCATGTAAATGTAAACTTTTTCGTATATGAATACGAATATCAAATTGAATATTTGAAAGTGAAATGCAACCGCGTATATTTATGGCAGAAATATTTATTTCGACATAGGGACTACACTTGTACTGACTTGCGTAGAAAAAAGAGCCAGTTATCATGGACAATCAGGATAATTTTTAAGTCCAATATCACTCCAAAAGCCTCTTAACATTCTTAGAGTCTTAAAAATTAATTGCCACTCTATGACTAGCTCTTTATATGAATGGTTGGTAAAGAAAATAAATGTTTAGAAGTTGTGATAAAGGAAAAAAAACAAGCTGCTGGAAGACTTATATGCTGTAAGAACATCTAAAAATGCCCGTTGCAAGGAAAACATTACTGGTTGAAGTGAAAAAAGTTAATTACGGACTACAAGCAAAGATCAAAAGTCACCTAAGTTTAGTCTTTGGCTACTCTAAAAAGTGGTAGAATACTTTTTTATTGATAAACTGTTTGGCTAGTCCCAAGGAAAGTTTATCAAAGTTCATTACATCGTGAGGACCTAGTGCAGAAACCTAAGGTGACAGCATCACCCATCTTTCAGATTTGCATCATCTCTAGTTTTTCTGTAGCTGTATTAGTGCGTTGCCCTGCTAGGATACCAAAATAAGCCACTGTTACTATGGAGAAGGCGCAGCAAGCCAGGAAAAATGCTAAAATAAAAGACAGCTGGTGACACCACCTTGAAGTTCTCGTGCCTGCTTGATATGACATCAAGGATTTCAATGCCACCTGCTCATGTCTAGACGATTTTCTTTCTTTTTTTTGGCAGTAAAGATGTACTACAATTGTATTCTGAAACAGTCAGAGACTGGGTTTAGCAAGTTTTTGAGAACCTGTATAGAACCGCAACAGCCCAAATATAAAAGAAAAATAAAACGCAATCCATGATGTCACAGTGGTGTACTGGTGCAGAGGTTCCAGCTTCAAATTTAAGAAATAGAACTTTAGCCTTTATATTTTTTTCTAATAATTAGCCTAATAACACGAAATTCACAGACAGAATTTTGAAAGGATACTTTATCAGTGGACACTGATTTAGGGTTTCTTTTTACTCTTGCCGACACCAAACAGAAAGTCAAGTTGAGCTGTATTTTAAGTTGTGCTTCTAGATCACCCAAAAGATCACTCTTAACTTGAGGAGAGCCTTGATAAGGTCAGAAAATAAGCAAAGACTTAAGACAGGTAGCAATATCATGTTGAAGTTTCTGCATCATCTTGCCATGATGCCATGGGTTTTGACCATGTCTACTTTGGCCAAGTTTGTTATCTGTAAAGATGGTCTATACTGTATTCTGAAGATCCCAAATACTTAGCAATTTTCATTACACTTACTAGGCACAACCGCCCAAATACGACAAAATACTTTGGGTTTCAACAGAACTAGTTGTTGATCTAGTTTGTATTGACTGAAGAACATACTTTTCCACGAATTAAAAGATACACACAAAAGGAAAAAACTTTGTGTTTGGTTCCAAGAGTGCCAAAAAAGACACTTGTTTGTGAAGTTCCAGTTCGCTTAGATACCTTGATCATACTTAACATGTAAAAGATTTCTGGCATGCCAATGAACAATATAATGCATGCTGCTCTGTGCCAGTTCACTGTGATGTTCATTTTTGATCGCTGGGAAAAGTTTGACACTGTCAGCAGACATGAGGAAATTGAAATGTTGTTCATGCTGTCCATGATCATTGGTAAAAGTTTTTAACAAAAAACCCAGAACAGAACCTTCAGGCACTTCAGATATTGACTCATAAGGTGGAGAACACTTCACAGGCTAACACCATAAGACAGACGAGTTTGCACAAATAGGCAGTGTTGAACTAGGTCAAAGACCTTTGAATGGTCACAATACGTGAAATTTATTTGCTAATGACTTGTGAAGGAAAGGCTAAATGCACACACATAGGCACAACATTCATTTCAAAAGACCTTTCGCAAACTGCTGGCAGCTTGTCATTTTGCATTTAAAAACAAAAAGTAACATAACTATTTCAAAAACTCGAATGAAAGAAGGCAAAAGGGACATGGGACAATAGCAATAATATTTAGCATCATTCGTGCTACCACTTTGATGAGGGGAGATGACTACTGAAATTTTTCGCTCAGTAGGGAATGCACTCATGCGCAGACAAAGATTAAAAATTTTCATTAATATTAGTGTAAAAATAAAAACTACCATTTACGATAAAACTAGGTACCTCACAATGACAATAAACATTTTGGCTTCAGACTCTATATGGCCCCTACAACATTCTCTTTTGACACTGATGAAATTGTGATGTGGTCACTGGAGGTGGGTGGGTCATCAGCATGACCTGAAGGATGTAGTCTGTCCATTGCACCAAAGAAAATTGCTCTGCAAGCACACTGGCGATGTCATATAGGTCTGCTAGTTCATATCGAGAAGGGTCAGTTAAACAAGTTACCAAAGCCACACTGTCTTTAGAATAGCACCAAAAACCATTGTGGATCACAAGTTAAACATTCTGTCAAACTGGCATAGGCATTTTTGTTACACCATATTTTATGCGCAAGTCGAGACTACTAAACCTTCCATGCCATAAACGGAATATTGTAGCTTTGTGCATTCTATCATACCTCAGCTTCTTTGTAAGCAAACCATGCACCTCTTTTCAAAATCACACAGGGTATCATCAGGGCTTAAATTCTTTCCACATAATAAAAACATGCATTGAGCATTTAGTGTGCTCGAAACAATGACTGCTTCATTGACATCTGCCATTTCATATGGAAACACCAATCCATGACGTTCAGATAATCAAATAGCTTGCGATAGTTACTGGCACTGAAAGCTAGTGACTGATATGAACTGTGTGATACTGGCTTCTTTTGTGAGAACACCGCAAATTATTATGGAGCATGTCGCTTACTGGGGGGAGTTAGATGCTCATCAGCAGCAGACATTTTTCTAGCCAGAAAATTCACGGTGACCAGGTCTAAAATGTGCCTAGCTCTGTTGTGAACATAGTTGAACTCTGTCAGACCTAGAAAATGCGCAAGCAACAATAGAGCATCGCCTTGCACTCAAGGCATGGAACATTGCTTACTGAGAAAGAAGTCGCACTGGAAAAGATCCCAACTGATCCCTAACTTGCAAGTCGCATTTATCCGCATCAACAGCTTCTCACCAAGCACCATTGAAATTTAGCTTTATACTAGAAGCTTTAAAATGCCTTCCGAGGAGTATTTTACATTTGTAATTGTTAAAATTGCTTCATTATAAGAAGAAATAAACTAAATTAACGGTCCTGTTACCATGCCACCACGAGGCGAGCGTCACTGCCAACAAAGACACTGTCTTCCTGCGCCACTAGTAGCTTTCCCAAACTATGTTCCTTCCCTGCCTTCTCCCATACCAGAGCCATGGGACATCCCACGGCGTCAATCCCAGCCCTCTTTTTTTCCTTCTGTTCCTCTCTTGTGCTGTTGGATCTTCTGCATTTGATGATTAGCCATGGTGAATGAAGAAACAGTCACTGTGAAGAAGCATTTGTGCATGCGACTTTTGTCCTATGGCTGAGAGTCCTTCAGAGGGAAGCCATGCAGTGTTTGGCTCGAAATTTCAGCTGTGTTCACAAGACACAGCACTCTGATACTTTGTGGACATGATCGTCAGCACCGCATGTATGTGCGACATTTGTTTGTTTAAAATGATGAAACCTGGTGAGGGGGCCCTTTAACAATGCAAACATAATTTCTAAGTGGTTATAGACGACCTCTTCTCAGTTCATAACAAAGATTGACAGATTACTTTGTGCCAGTTAAGACAAAATCTAGTGGTGTGCGATGTTTCTAGTAACTTGCTTCTTGATACAGTAGCTCACCCTTACACTCCCACTGTCAAGGAAACTTCGGCGACCAATCCTTACACAGCCCCTGTCACTCTCAAGTGCATTGTTCCTTTTTTTTTTTCTGCAACTCATGCAAAAAAGAATGTTGCCTAGCCATTGCACCCTCTATAAAGAGGTCATCTGAACACATAAAGCTTGTAAACTGAGAATTGCACAAGCACGTGGGAGCAAATGTTGCGATGCTCTGCCGTTCCATCTCTACAAGGGAGCCATAGTAACCTAATGTGGCAGGTGAAGCAGTGATTTGACAGATGAACGAATTTATGAACTGCTGATGAATTTTCAAACTGTAGAAAGCATCAGTTAAGAAGCAGTTTCTATGTAGCAGGAAATGTTAGCGGTGCCACCACAAACAAAAAATACAGCAAGGGCTGAGGAGCAGCAGGAAAAAATAATTGGCAGTGAAAGGTTTAAGAACTTTTGCATATTGTCGGTGAGCTGGCAAATCGCCAAAGCAGCTGCAGTGGCAAATTTGCGGCTACTCTACTTCTGCATTCTTTTTCCTGCACTCTCACCCCCTCTCACTACATCCTTGCCATTGCAACGCTACCACCACCACTGACTCTTGCACTGTGCCCTCACGGCACACTGGGCCTATGGATGTCGCACTGTATCATGCCAGAATTCGTAAGAAAAGGAGTACTTCGAAGGCGTAGTCTGCAGTACAGGCTGAGCCATCTCAATCCTAAGCACACCTGCAGTAAACTGCTGCATCTGTACAGTTAAGGGTTTCACAGCTTCACATCCTGCTGTTATGTTCCTTGGCTATCACTTGGCTTAGCAGTGTTTTGTGAGCATATTAAAGGATCTGGAGCTTGCAGCACCCCACCGGCACGCTTCCAAAAAGCTGATAAGCCAAGCTAACACCAAGAATGCATAATGCTTGCATAAGCTAGCATAATGCAACAATTCCTTTTTGATTGACTTCATTCCTTTGTTACCATACATGGCTCCCAACTAGGCTATCCTGGTGGTAACATAAGCGGAGCGCCACTGATGAAGCAAGCAAACATTTGGAATAGGTTCATTGCATTCTGCTGACCAAGTTTTGGAAACTCTCAGTGTGGCAAAGATGATGTCATAAGAAGTGTAAGTGTTTAGGAAAGAAATTCAGCTTGAAGCTAGAGTCCGACCTGACTTGAATCTTAGCCACATATGTGAAGGCACCGTTTCCATACATTCAGGATGAATCACCAGGTTTCTTGCAGCAAATGCATGCAGATGTAAGTTGAAAGGACGTCAAAACAAAAGACATCAGACACATTTCTCAACATACCAGTTCCTTGTCAGCATTTCAGGTCAGCAGTGTATAAGCAGCACAGGAATGAATAGACCTGATGACTTGTGAAATAGCGTAGTGTGAATTGGTGCATTCGTTTGAAAAAGCATTGACTATGAAAGTATTGAATAATATCTTTCAACTTATTTCCCAGGTTTTTCATTTTACCTTGCTTGGTTAGTTTATGTGGTAATGCATGCTACACAACATAGAACACCGTCACTGAGGTGACCCAACTTTTAAAAAAAATTTGACCTTGTGTTTGGTGCATGATAGGCTGAGTTGCTTATGCACCATTAAACACAACACAACATAGAACACCGCAAGGGAGCAATGAGAGGCACTGCTGTTCAGCTCGGCCCTCGACAACCAGCTCAAGTTGATCCAGAGAGCTGAGAAGAGGTCAAGAGCCAGCAGTGCCCCGGACTAGGGGCCCAACCATTAGCGATTATTGTGATTATTCTTTCAATAAAGTTTATCTATTCTATTGGTTAGTTTTGCAGCCACCATACCGTCATTATTCTTAGAATCAGCAACTTGCATTGATGGATATCAATAAAAAGGCCCAATCGAAGCAAAAGGGGGATCATCATTTTACATGAGTGTAACATAAGGGCATATTTGGCTGTTATGTGGCAAACAGTGTCTGTCTTGTTGTCTTAATTGGTGTAGCAGTTACAGTGATGACAACAGGATGACAACAACAGTGTGTTAATCATTGCTGTGCCGAAGTGTTCAGAGGAAAATGGAGACAAAGGAATCGACAGTGGTCGAACGAGGAATGTCACTGGAGGAAACATTTTAATGCATGGACTAGTTATCGCTGTGGCAAAGACAAATGTCGAATCGTTTAGTCCAGCAACATTCCTTGTTCAACCACCGTTGTCGGGTATCATTTTAATTGTTGGGATGGCTGCACCATTGATCTATCTGTGATGTGTCAACTTTCACAGTGTGCCTCTTTAGCACTTGTAGACAAACTACAAACAGCAATCTGCCATGTGGGCACCACTATGAGTCCCTGCCCCTGTAGGGGTTCCTAGTTAGTCCTAGATTCCAGCTTGTGGTTTAGGGTAAAATGGCTCAGAAAAAAACAAGACTAATGGTTCCTTACTTGCCACGCTTAGTGAAATAATCATGCTGCTGACCACCTGCACAAACAGGTTTCACAATATTTTCAATGTCATGTTCAATTTGCAGCCACAGTGTCTGTGTTTTGGTGGTTTTGATATATGACAGAGCTCACGATCCAAGATTTTCGTACCTTTTAAGGAGTCTGAGCAGGAAAAACCTGGAACTAGTCATCGTGTTTGTCCTACACAGCTGTAGCTGTATATGTCATCAGCAGCAGCAGCCTATTTTTATGTCCACTGCAGGACGAAGGCCTTTTTCAGCAATCTCTAATTACCTCTGTCTTGCGCTGGCTGATTATTCCAACTTCTGCCAGCAAATTTCCCAATTTCAACACCCCATTTAGTTTTCTGCCATCCTCGACTGCGCTTCCCTTCATTTGGCACCCATTCTGTAACTCTAGTGGGCTACCGGTTATCTGCCCTACGTATTAGATGGCCTGCCCAGCTCCATATTTTTCTCTTAAAGTCAGCTAGATTATCGGGTGTCCCCATTTGCTCTCTGATCCACGCCACTCTCTTCCTGTCTCTTGACATCATGCCTAACTTCTTTAGTTCCATTGCTCTTTGCATGGTCCTCAACTTGTTCTTAAGCTTCTTTGCTAACCTCTTTCTGCCCCATATGTTACCACCAGTAGAATGGAATGATTGTACACTTTCCCTTTCAACCACAGTGGTAATCTTCCAGTCATCATTTGGTCATGCCTGCCATATACAATGCAACCCATTTTTATTCTTCTGTAAATGTCCTTCTTATGATCAGGGGACCCTATGAGTAATTTACCTATATACACATACTGCTGCATACACTCTGGAGACTGTGTATATATAGTGATCATTAAGTAAGGAACATGGTCCTTTCTTACCTGAACATGTTCTGTGTAAATTTGCCAGCTTTAGTAAGTTTTGTTATAGAAAATTCTTATACATTGAGAGGCTTCCTCCATCTGCTACCCTCCTGATAAGCTCAGATGGTAAGGCAAGTGCCCCATAAAGGCAGTTCTCCTGCGTTCAATCAATGGCACAGAACAAACTTTTCTTAACCTTTATAATGCTTGCATCAAAAGAACCAGCACATCAACATGCAGTTCTTTACCAAACCAACTCGGACAGCTTACTGCTCTTTTATAATGGCCAGCTTTCAAGGACACTGAACTGTGTTGCCTTGTAGAGTTCTTCAACCTAGTGGATGGTGATGCCATTACTTGTAAGCCATAGGATGACGTGACAGTGTCTCACATGCTGCTGCCTTCTGCTTCGTTCACCTTCCCAGCGGCGCCACCCTCACCGGCAACAGCTGACAAGGAGGCTCAGCGGAAGCGGACTCGGCCTCTGCCTGTTTTTTTCTGGGAGACCGTGCACGTCATGAAGTGGATGAAACGTGTCTGCATCAACCATTATACCTCATACTCAACACTTTTCCTTGATCACGAGATTACAGGTGGGGTTCTCTTTTCTTTTTCTCTTTTAGACCATGCGCTCACAAAAAAAAGAAAAAGGATACATGATAGAGGGATATAATGAGCCATGCTATCAATTATCAAAATAATTTTAACACTGTTACTGAGAAAGAAGTTGGTCGCAGTTAATGTCATGGACTTGGCAGTGTGAAGAGCTGCAGAATTCTCTCTGTTGGTGTTGTCACAAAAGCAGCATTATCAATGAATTATGCGTGCATGTGTGTGTTGGCTATAAGTTCTTAGGGCAAAATGATGGGGTTAGCCATTACCGACCATTGCAAGCCACTTGATCAAGGCTTTGGTTATTTAAGGCTTACCATGTACATCACTTAACATTCAGTATTCTTGTGGCCACAGCATTGTGTCAGTCCAACTCGGGTACTTTGATGTACTGTGTTCTCACGTGATAGCAAATGGTGACATCTTTTTCAAAAATTGAAGCATGGACAATGCAGCTTTCCAGACAGCCTTGTAAGGGCAGCCTATAAATACAAAAGAAAAAGGAAAAATGGGTACAGATGGATGGGCGAGCTCAGTCTGCCTGCAGTCAGCGCACTGCTCATGTAGCCTTGTCAGATTTCGGAGCCCTTGGTGTCATTAGTATCTCTGTGCAGGGTCTCCCTGTGCAGGTTAAAAAGAAGGGGCTACCTCAGTGGAATATAGGATGCAATGACCATATTGTATACTTAATAAACATGTAGTTAATGGCACTGTGACCGACATGACAGTGCAATGAGGCAGACAGCATAAACTATGTCTTCAGCTCTTGATTACTGCTGCTGTACATGCTTTCCTTCATTGTACACTGCAAATAGCATGCCTCTGTGTACGAGCTAGGGTCAGGGGAACTTGTGCAGACATGCGGTGCAAGCTTGTTGCGCAAAAAAACTGTGAAGGATGTCTTTTACTCTGAGAGCTATGCCTCTCGATAACCCGTAGCCCTGCAAACTTGCTATCGGAACGCAGCAAGAAATGCGAACAACTTTAAATAACCAGGGAGGGCCAGACTATTCATAACCAGTGCTTGGAAGAAGCAGACAGAAAAGAACGACACACACACCGCTCTTTTCTCTGTGCTTTGTCTAAGCACGGGTCCTCCATCATCAGAACTGTGCCATTCCAGCTGGCTCAAGTTTCTACCTTATTCATAGTTTACCTAAAAGTTAACACTGGTCACGGCAACAAGTATTAGAATGGCAAAACACAATCTCTAACTGTAAAAACAGGATAGGCAAGGATATCAGGAAAGGGCCGAACCTACATGTTAGCAAGAATCGTGGACCTCCTATCTAGTAGTGTGGCTTTTTGTGGGTACTTAACTGTGCGCTTAGACTGCCTGCCCTTGCATTGCAGGTCGATCACTGGTGCGACTGAACGATGTCAGCCTTGAAAAGATGGGTATCAAGGACGCGAATCACCGGTAAGTGCGTTGTACCTGTTCTTGCTATTCTGGTGGTCCACGACACCGGAGTGTGTGCAGGTCTCTGACGCTGTTGAATAGTATTTTACACGTTTCTCTCTCAGGGCTCTGAAAGTTCTACAGTTTCTGCTATGTCTTTAATACTGGCTTTACGAGGCAATGGGTCTGTTTGGCCTATTAAGCACCGAGACCTGTAAATTCAAGTCCGGTGAAAATGAAGGAAAACAAGGCCATTCTGGCTTTATTGGGTGACTTTCCGAGGTTGTTCAACATGTATCTGAATGAATGGCAAGTACTGAGGGAGTGTGCAGTGATGAGATTGAGATTTAGGGCCAATTGCAATCTGATGAGATTCATTATAGTGCTCCATGCTGCTGTTCTCATGTATCTGACCACAATCTGCAATCTTGCATCTCATCACTGAGTAAAGTGACTTATTACGACACTTAAAAGCGAGGTTTGGCTTGGGGCATCAGTTTGAACTTTGTGTGTGTGTGTGCGTGTGTGTGTGCGTGCGTGCGTGTGTGTGTGTGTGTGTGTGTGTGTGTGTGTGTGTGTGTGTGTGTGTGTGTGTGTGTGTGTGTGTGTGTGTGTGTGTGTGTGTGTGTGTGTGTGTGTGTGTGTGTGTGTGTGTGTGTGTGTGGAAGGTAAGGGTGTCATGTTCAGCCATGGTTGGTAGAAAAGGTTCTGATTGCCCTCAACTAGATCTAGGGAGATGTGCAGAAAGGTTCCAGTGCGAACAGGAAGTTTTCTTGATGAAAATCCTAGAGCTCTATTTATTTATTTAAATATTTATTTTCAAAGCACATGGATGCCACAAAAATGAGTGGTAGTACATAAGAAGAAAAATGCATAATAATAACATGCAAGGATTAGGAGACAGCATAGTAAATAGTCGTCTGGAAACTTGATAGTCGTCTTGAAAGCCGGAAGCGCAGGAAGGTAGTTTCACTCTATACATGTGTGGGGAAAAAAAATTACCATATTTTAGAATTTCCGAGTTAGTGTACCCCCCCCCCCCCCCCCGCCTTTGCCCCTAGGGTCAAAGATAATCCATGAGTGTTTGGAGGAAGAGAGAAGGCTTGCTCGGTCGCTGACCAAAATTCCTGGTGACAGTGGAACAGTCATGACCACAAAAAAAAAGGTGGAAATAGTTGTCGGTTGAATACAGAGTTATACTGGTAGCTCCTGTGGAAAAGGCAAAAGTGGCGTACGAAGGACTCACATGTGCAACAGTGTGTTGTCCAGTGGCCGCATTCCATGTAGCTTTATTGTAAGTGGTAGCTGGCTAGTGGACTAGCATGTTGCAGGGGTATATAGCACGAAGTAATAACAACCGAACGACAGTAAACGGGGACCAACTAGTGCAATCTGGCACTCTTGCAGTGGAGCAGCATGCTTTTTACCTTGGTCTGGTAGCTGGATAGTCCTTGACTCATGCGCTGCAAATCGTCACATTGCGAGAGGCCACTCGTGGCGTCGCTATGCTGAATCCCTCCCCATTGGGCAGCGGGACAAAGGAAAAAAGAAAATTGCATGAGCATTACAAAAATAGATGCGAGAAAAGTTTGCACACAGTCTTCACAAGTGCAGATGAACATGCGTGAATGAAGGGGAAGTTATATAGCTACTCCATATAGCCTGGCTACTTCATAGAACATGAAAATTCTGATTCTCTCTGCTTCTTGGATGTCCTTGTAAAAGGAAGTAACTGAATCTGTCCTTTCTTGTAATAAATAAGACAGACACATACCGGACTGTATTCGTACATTAACCATTTCCGTACAGAGCTTTCTGGCCAAAAATGATTAAAAAATACTGCTTTTTTTTTGCTTTAATCAACCCTACATATCTTGAAACATCAAACAAATGCTATAAAGGCATTTTATTTGTAAGAATTGTTTTAAAAAGCTTTTTCTGTAAATTGAGACAGAATATTGGCTTCACTGCGCTGTGCAGTGGAGAATCCTCGAGTCTCTGCAGTACTGCATGCTGAAAATTGCCCTTACACGTTTGAAAACAACACCTTGAGAAAGGGAGCTCACACTTGTGTCAAGACAGGTGAGATGCCTAGGTAGTCGACTTTGTCTGACAAATTCCAAAGCACAGAATAGTGCACACTGCTAGCTCACAATAAAGAATTTGCGATAAGGAATGTACAGGTTACACGAACAGACAGCATTCTAAGATTTTAAGTCTGCCAAAAACCAACTCACACGGGCCACTACCTTCACTTCGAATCTGACCATCCAGCAAACCACAAGGCGTCTGTTGTAACTTCTTTATTCAAAAGAGCCGAAACTCATTCCTCATTGCAATCAGATCTAAAGAAAGAAAAGAGAACAGTTCTCAACGAGCTTAAAAGGAATGGCTACACAGAGGACTTCATTCAAAAAACAACCCAACAACAAAAGAGAAGAAACAAACTACGGGACCTTCAGCCGTTGACTTCTCCCCAATCCCGGAAATGAGTGTCCATCCCATACGTCAGAGGTACCAGCGAAGCTCTCAGCCGAATGTTGAAAAAAGAAGGCCTCAAAGTTGCGCGCAAACCGATAAACACTTTCAATATCCTCCTCCCTTAACCAAAAGATCATCCACCAAAAGAAAAAGCTCAAAGCGTCGTCTACAAAATCGGCTCAGCCGACTGTCCGGTGTCGTACATCAGGGAAACCGAAAATCTAAAAGAAAGAATCGGACAACACGAGAATTACATCAGAACATTCAGCCGTATATACAGCGCCGTCGCTGAACATTCTGAAGACGCCGATCACAAAATTGCTTTCCAAGAAACCCAAATCTTTCAAACAGAGACAAACTCGCGAAAAAGACTACTACTGGGGTCATGCCCCATTTAAAATATGGGGGTAATATAAACCACGTGAAGGGCAACCTACGCTCAGTGTATATCCATGGCCTTGGCAACATGACGAAAAGAAGAAAACGCCCAGCCTGGTAGATTCCCGCCTGAGGTCACCAACACCAAAACGTCTGCGCTCTCCCATACCCTCCACCCTTCGCCTCCTGTCAATGGCACTCTCGCGAGTCAAGCTTCCCGAGCACCGGTCATCCCAGCAGACCAGCACCACTGCAGCCACCTCACCCTTCCGCTTCCCCCCTTCCCGTCTGTGAAGTGTCTAACCTCCTTTTTTTTTACAAAAGACCCTTTAAAAGCTGCACACCACCACCCCCAAAGAATAACCCCTGGAGGACTAAAATAGGCTTCACAACGTCCGGCTAATAAAATTCACTTATTTGTTTGGAGTCAGTCTGAAAGTCCTAATCAACTTCCCAACAAGACAGGCAATTCTGTCAAAGTGTTTAGCTTCAAGTCTCGGGCATACATCCTCCAGAAAACTAGGGGCTCAATGATTTCTTCAACAACATGTGCCTGTTACTTTGAGAGCTCTCTTTACTGAAGGGTAGTGTCAACCCCTAATGGTAAACCCTCGACAAGCTGCTCATACATGTCAAGTGCTGCTGCCTGCTGCAGTAGGTTAGGGGCTGTGGCGTTGTGCTGCTGAGCTTGAGGTCATGGGTTCTACCAGCACCGTGGCTCGCTTGCTGTGGACCTTCCGGCAAAGCACATTTGTGGCACGCTGGTTTCACAAGGCAGAAGTATGGCACTGAGCTTTGCTTGTACCAGACGTTTAGCAGGTGGGTTAGGTATAACTCAGAGGCGCATGCAAACCCCGCTGTGGTATTTCATTGGTTAGATCTCAGCCACGCTGGTCACATTCTGATGTGTGAAATGCAAAAAGCACTCGTGTACTGTTCTTTGGGTTCACGTTAAAGAACCCTAATTTAGTCATATCTGCTGTCGGACTAGTTGGTGTGTGGCTGGAAACAGTTTCAGCCGAAAAATAAGACACTGTTTAAGCATCTCTGTGTCTTAATTTGTACTTCAATCGGTTTCTAGTTAAAGAACCCCAGATGGTGAAAATTTATCCACAGGCCCCCTCCTCTACAGTATCCATCACACCTCACTGTACAGTTTTGGGGCATCAAGCTGCACAATATAATTAAGACACGTGTAAAATTCGCTGGATCTCATCCCTAGAGGTTTCTGACGCCCCTCCACTGATTGCTCAATGAATCGAATAGCAGGATTATGATGTGTTTCCAATTCAGATTTTGAAGGCAGTGTGCGGGTTGTGCAGGGTGTGTGTGCACGTGTGCATGAACTGGTAAGTGCATGGCACCACTCGAATTTGCCTTGTTACTTACCAGCAGTCTGGTTGTTCTAGTTGCAGCAGTAAGGGGTGGCCTTCTTGCACATAATTTTCTATTGCTTACAAGCAATGAGTGGGAATTTCTGAAGCTTCATTAAGCTTGTAAACTCGGTGAGAGCTAACAGCAAACAGGAACAAGTGGCGGGAAACTAGCAAAGTATTGTCTGTTCCGTTTTCTATTTTTAATTGTCCTGTGGTTCTGTGCATATTTTCGAGTCTCTTCTGCAATATAGAGCAATATTGATGGCCTGAGGAAACAATTTCTGGTTTCACTCATCCTGTCTCTTTTGTCTATGCATAATTGTGCCCTTCTAATAGCTAATACTCAGTAAACACATGGAGCTAATTCTGAAACTAGTTTTATTATGATTTATAATGTTCTAAGCACCCCTGAATATGAAAACACCCATTTTTGATCTGACAATAAGATCCATGCCGTTTGTAGCTGCCGATTCTTCTCCACTGTCAGGTCTTCTTAACATGCGGTGCGTTACTTAGGTTTTGGATGCAATGTCATCTGGTCTTCGCTCATCACAACTGGTCACGTTAATGTTATTTTCCAGATATTCCCACAAATTCAAAGTACTATGTGCAGTCGCCGACCATTTATTCGGACCTCACGGGGACTGCAAAAATGTCCGAATAAACAGGTGTCCGAAAAAGCAAATTAAGAAAAAAAAAAGAAATCCATTATTTCCATGCACTTGTTCGGGCTCGGCAGTATGCTTGAAGAAATCGTGAATCGACCATTGCACGCTGTTCTGTTTATGCGCAATCAGATAAGCCTGAATCTCGGAGAGGGTCGTACGGTCACTATAGGCAGCTGAAAGCACAGTCACTGCTTCTACACGCTCCGCATGCGACGGCAGTGTAGCACATGGTGTGTCATCTTCCGACTCAGAGTCATCATCTGGCGGGGCAGCAGAAACCTGACGAATGATCTCGCCGTCGTCGAGTTCTACGCATGTCAGTACAGCAGTGTCAGCTCCTGTGAAACTGTCAAATGAGACGGTGTCCGGAATCGCAATGCAACCACTTCGCAGGCCCCTGCAG
Organism: Dermacentor albipictus; assembly: GCF_038994185.2. NCBI lineage: Eukaryota > Metazoa > Arthropoda > Arachnida > Ixodida > Ixodidae > Dermacentor > Dermacentor albipictus. The sequence continues at coordinate 70,771 of NW_027225685.1, forward strand.
AACATTTTCGGCATCAGTAGGGAGCACATCGGAAGGCGACAAATCCTAGGCCTCCCGGCACCCCCTTGCCGGCATGCCCCAGCACAGTCTGTGCGGGCACTGTCGGCGCCATTAGACACTTGACACAATGTTTCCGTATGCCACGCTGGATCACCGCAACCTCGACACAGCACACAAAGCAAACACCACGACGCCGTCACGTCGACACCAGTCGCACAAACTAAAAACGTGGCCTACTCATAGCGTCGTGCACAAAGAAACAAATCAGCTGCTGAATTGTCTTGACATGGCTTACTAAGCTGAGACCGGAACTGCTGTAGCAACTCTATCGAACCAGGCAAAAACGATAATGATGAGCGGGGATTTCCAGTAATGCCACTTTGTGGGGCAGCAAGGAGGCTCTGTTCAAAACAAAAATGTCGTTCAGCAAGTCGAACCGTGCACCGTTCAGAGTCGGTGCATGGTGCTCTCGATCAAGTTGGCTCAAGGAGTGTCCGAAAAATCAGACGAGAGGTTGCAAGGTGTCCGAACTTTCGGCAGTTGTTATACATTATGGTCTATGGGGAGAACAGTGGTGCCGCGAAGCAGACCGATTATTCGAGCATGTCTGAATTTTTGGAGTCCGAAAAATCAGTCAGTGACCGTAATGGGCTGACTAAATTTCCAATTGACACTGCCGTAAATTTCAGATGGCACTTTCCTTTCTCATCTAGCAGCACGCCGCTAAAGTGGCATTTGCCGCAGCAAAGTGCACTTGCTCAGTCACTAAATTTGCCTATCTGACTTTGGTATCACTCAGTAATTAAGTGATCTTCCTTTACGCATGCGATTAGTAGTAATATTTTCTTGTGTTTAACAAGTGGCATACAATTGACTACATTAATTTTTCAGGAGACTAATCATGCTAGTGATTGCCTACAAGTTCGGGCAGCACAGTATTACTAACATTTTTCATAGCGAAACGTGTGTTGTTTGTGTGTTATTTTTTTAACTAATAGAATGATATGCTGTATGAATTGGTAATCGCTCAGTATAACCATATTGTGACATGAGAACATTAAGAAGGAAAAGAAAGTAAGGCATTCTACCAACTTGCACTGGTTTTATTCTCTTTCTTTCAGGGATGAACTGTACCGTGAAATTCTCAAGCTCAAGCTGAAAAGCAACATTTTGGAGATGAGGGACCTTGAAAGCAAAGGTAGACCATGTTATAGTAGTTTCCTTACTTGTTAGTGTAGCATATTTGTTGCTGCTTGTTGCTGGACATAAGCTTTCATATTGAACATGGTGGCAAATGGGTATGTTTTGCCTGGGTCAGTTAGTAGGCCAACTTCATGAGTTTCACTCCACCATCGCTGCTGCAAAGGATGCCGCTAATAGTTCTCTGAGGGCTAAAGTGCAGCTTTGGAAAGAATCATGTTGTTTTTGTGCCATGACAAACACGCTCAGTGCTCAAGATGAAAAGGCAGAGAGGTAAGAATAAAAGGATTCTGCGACAGGAGTGAGACTGAGAGGATGCAACCCCCCCCACACACACACACACACTTTTCCCTAAAGTTCAAGAACAAAAATCTACAGTAGCCATCTCCTCAAAGTTCCCCTCGGTGTCACTCTTTGAAACTGAGTACAATGGGATATTGAAAAGGACTGGTTTTGTTGTGGCTCTGGCATATTGAATGCCCAAAACTGGCTGACTGATATTCATGTAAACTACTGTATTTATTCAAACATAAAGGGAGGTTGTTCTTTTTTAAATCCTTAGGCGTGAAGTTACCCCCTGTATATGCAAGGCTGATAGCTTCAATTACTGTTTCAATATGGCTGCAGTAGCGCGAAATTTTTGGCAATACTGATTTTAGACGTACAACCCACCCCGAGATTAGAAAAGTGTAGCAGTAAAGGCATGGTGCGGGTTATATACGAATTTGGCCTTGAGGTGGGACTTTGTGGCAGTGCAAATTTTGCATTAGGTGTAGGCAGTGTTCCACGCAATGCCTTAAAGTCGCATTTTAAGCCAAAAGTTTTCTGTAATCTACACAGGTTATTTAAGTTACTCCGGGGTCTTTCAATTATTCAATATTTCGGGCAGTCGCAGCCGAGTCTGAATAATCTGTAGGCTACCCTTAGCGCCTTATACTAGTGTGGATATGCAAGTTCTTTTTTATTTTTATTTTTTGGTGCTGCAACTGCATCCTCGCATTATAATTGTGACCACCTTATGATCAAATAAATACGGTAACTTGTTCATAACGAACTGAACATTAGATAGTTCAGGCTTGCGGTGTCCGCTCCCAGTGCCATAATGCCGCTGGCGTGCCTCAGATACAGTGTTCATAGGATACATTACTTCATTTTTTCTTCTTTTCGGCCTGCTTTTTCTGTCTGACCATGCATGTGAGATTGCTCAGAAGTTTGCCAAAAACGTATCGAAGGTGTATCACAGTGACATTCTATTGAGTCGCTATTCTCGTTGACGTTGAAGAACAGTTGAATGCCCAGTCAGATATTACTACCTGCTGCACGCAAGTTTGGCTTAAAAAAAATTTTACTTCCTTCTTTCTTTCCTTGACTTCAGATAATAAAATAATACATAACAAACACATCGGAAAAGTTTATTACAGATGAGTTTTGGTATGTTAAATCTTCTGATATAAAAACTGTTTTTAGCACATAAGCCTGTTCGTTGTACCCAGGTTCTACTGTATCTCTACTGTAAAAGAAGCACATATGACTACGTACACAAGTATCACAGAGATTGTCAAGAAAGGCTTGGTAAGCCAAAAGAAATACAACCATGGACTGGTGGTGAAACACCACCCAGTTTTGGGTGTTTCCGCCCCAGTTTACCGTGACATCATAGATTCTGATGGGGACTGCTTGGGCCTTGATAACTGTTCATTGGTGAAGTTGTACTGCATTCTATCCAAGAAGAGCAGAAGACAGTACTTAGCAAAACTTGAACTTTTTTTCTGGCCCACAACGGCCCAAATATTAAAAAAATACTTTCAAGTCCGTGACGTCACACTGGCCTTGGTGTTTCGGGGCTAACTTTATTAAGACGAACTGCCACCTTTGTTTACTCCTACTTATTACCATAACATTCAGGAAAATGAAGTTTTGAACGAATATTTAATCAGACGAAACGGAATTGGTGTTACTCTTTTTAGTGCCCCTATTGTGTTCCTTTGGTGCTTTCGCACAGCGCAACCATTAGCTTGTCGTTGTTAGTGTGCCTACTGCTGCCATCATGATGTGCTGCGATGAAACCCTTATTTTCGTTTGGGTTCCTATGAGGAAGTAATTACGTGAACTGAAACAAACACTGAACTATATTTCGTTTCTCTGCGTGCACTCCCGTGGAATCTTACACCTTCTCCAAACACAAGAGTAGTTGCTCCAAAAGTAGATTGGGCCTGCTCCAATGGCTGCTCCAAAACGCTTAAAGGCATTCCCACCACTGAGCAAAGGTTTACACGAATGAATGGAATGCATCTTCATTTACACAATGCACATGCTCTTCAGTCACCTTGTTCCACTGGTTTACTTTTTGGACAAACAAGGAGTTAGCATACATGTATGTCTTGGTTTGGTACTCAAGAATTTCGAAGTCATGGTCATTGCATATTGAGATATAGAGGAGTTCATTTGATAAGTGGGTAAGTCTCTTTGTTACTTCCAGTCTTACTGTGGTATATTAAGCATAGTAACTTCAGTCTGTTCCCTTCATTGGGCAATCGTTCGATTCCCAACAAAGATTTCAGTCCCTTGCAACTCTCTCTCCTTCTGTACCACCCCATGACGAACCTGGCAACTCGGTTTCTTTATTTTCTCTAGAGCTTAGCCAGGTCCCACCAAAATTGTCCAAATGCAAGTTACAGCGAATTTTGAGAGTATAATAAAGGAAATCAAAAATGTTCCCCACTGATATCAGCAGGTTATGAATAGTATACGCTTGTGCGTGGTAACAAATAACGGGTATAATGAAGGTATTTTCATGTCACATGCAACTTAGTTATGACGAGGTATGGCTGAGTGCGAAAGGCCAGAGACTCCTGTGGCACCCAGTGGACTTGGGAGCTTTGAGAGGTTTGGATTCTTGTTCTTGCACTTACGGTAGTGCCATGCACTTGTGTCAACGTGTTGATGACATCTGTTGTGCAGTACTTCCAGTCCAGCCAGGTAGCTGCGTTAGAGTAACGCTAAAGAGAAGCACTAAGTCAGTTTGCACTTGTGAACTATTATATTTCAGAAGTCTATATTAAATTAATGTCGCGGTAGGAGGTTGGTTATTAGAGCAGAAAACTTAAGTTAAGCTCTGCATTTTCTTAGTTTCATGCCGGTTTGTCAACATGACGTCATGGACGATTGTCTCACTATGAAGCCGTTGTAGAGCAGTAAATGTTCTCAGAAGTTGCCAAGTCCATTCTTTGGCTCCTATAGAATACAATGAAGTTGATCATTACTGATGAAGAACTACGTGGTTTCTGGTAGACACCCTCGCAGTCTATGACATGTCGAGCTGGTCTGGCAACTTCAAAGTGGTCTGGCTATTCGTCTTTCGTTCGTGGGTCTTTTGTGACTTGTTAAGCCTCATCTTATGGGTAATAGTGGCTCTTTAGGTATTATTTAAGAGTAATTTAGCACTGAAATAGGTCGGCTTATTTCACTATTCAGCATACCTTTAATCCTTTCGCAATGAGCACTTTGCGAAAATGACTCGATTATACCATTGTTTTATCCATACAAGTAAACATACACACGACAAAAGAGCAAAAAATATACCACTGAAACTTTTTATTTCAGTTGAATGCATTGAAAAAAAGATGTTTTGAAAAATAAAAATAAACTGAAACCTTTCTTAGTGCAGTACAGTCGAACCTAGTTATAGCATTATTCGAGTGCCATAAAAATTCAATTGTTATAACGGATAATTGTTATAATCGCATTGCATGAAAAAATCCGAATAGGGGGATGGCAGAGCTGATGTTAGAAAACTATAATGGTGGGTAGGCCAGAGCCCCTTCCCACCAGCTTCCTCCATCCAGCTGTTGATTGTGTTCACTCATTTAACTGCTTCCTGGGTGCTCCGATCACGTGTAAGAAGCTGCAGCTGCTGGCGTTAAAGAATGGAACTGCTATAACAACTGCAAAGAATGGTCACAGGCAGCGAGTGATATGCGAGCTCTGCCGAGGCATCGTTTTAGGGGCCCCGAAAGAGAGGCCTTTTAAAATATGCGAGAAAGTTGCCATGGCAGCCCGTCGGCTTGAGAAATCTAGAAGAAATGCTAAGGCAAAATCACCACAAGCATCTCGTCAGATAGTTCTCATTGGCTTGCACGAGAAAACCCTATGTCCATCAGCCTTGCAAGCTTTACGCGAAGCTTGCTGACATTCTCGTCCAAGGCATCCAGGTGCTCCACATAATGCAGCGAAGGTTCCTCGCAAAAACAAAGCCCTGGAGTGACTGAATCATCTGCCAGGCCGCCTGTGAGAATAACGCAGAGGCAGCCTTCCTACCATGTCATCACTGACATCGCTATCCGATGCAAGCATGGTCGTAATGATTACCTCATTGGTTAAAAGCACTTAGTTTCCAAATCTATAGCCATGTGCTTTCTTTTCACTGGCAACATCGTGCATTGCCGACGATCAGTGGGCGGACCAGCCATCTTCCGTTTCAGCGGCAAGTCAAACGAGGCTGAGAAACCACATGGCTAGGAATGATTTCAATGCAACCAACAGATGGATGCAACCAATTGAGCTGTTTGCAGAACTGCGCTGAATGAGGAGCCAGTGAGCCAGCGAACAATCTGGGAGCAGCGCAGTTGGCATGGTCCATTCTTGTTTCGGAGGGTGGCATGGCGTAGAGCTATGGATGCAGCCCATTCATTTTCAGAGGCGTGGAAGGATGATAGAAGGGAGTTACACGGAGAATGCTTGAAAATGAGCGCACGGTGGCTTTTGGGGCAGCGAGCCATCATTCAGCAGCTCGAATTTCTCTTTCTCTTCGAGGATTTCGCATTTCACTACCTTTTGGCACAGACACCCAGCAGCCAGCCATTATCGTTATAACCGATAATGTGACATTAGGACATGGTAGTAAGAAAGTTATTTCACCATGGAGAACATACAAAAAGTTGACGGTGCGGTAGCTTCTCATTGTTATAACCAATATATTGTTAAAGCGGGTATCGTTATAAGTGGGCTTAACTGCATTAACAAAAATTTCAGTGCGGAGCTTCAAAATTCAAAGGTTAGCTGGAAAGGTGTGTTCTTCGCATTGAAATAAAGCGTTACTGGCCCTTTGATGAACACCCGTATCACTTCGCGTCAACCATTCTGAAAGTCAGCCTCTGTATGGTTCACTTCAATGCATGTACTGCACCACACTGCAGTTCTAGCACCAGGTCCTGGGTTCTTATTGAGCACTTATCTTTTAATCACCTGAGGATTGTTTTCAGCACACGAAGTTGGGACTTGACTTTTAGCAGTTGCCAGAATGTACTCGGGAAGGGGTGAGCGACAAGCCATGATGTGAGCGGCTGAGGATTTGCATCCTTTCTGCAAAGTCAAGGTCGGGAGCTCCCGGTTCTCATCTGTGAGAGCGTCTAAAAGCCAACAGCATCATTTTAGAAAGCAGGTTGCCTGTCCGAAAATGTGCTGATCTGTCGTGTCACCTGTCATGCAACATCTAATGAAACACATGGAGGGAAGCTTAACTAACCTATGCACAGTGATGGCAAACTTGTTTTTCGAGGTTTTAGTTTGGATGGGCCCAGCTCATCCTCTGTAGGAGCATTACAAATTACAAATAGCACGCAGAAAATGCAGGCTCTGTAAGAAAGGGCTAGCAATGAGACGTACTGCTAATGCTGCAAGTTGTGTTAGTTCAGTTAGCAACCTGGTGCTTGCTTGCCTGTCTGTACCTAAATATAGCAGTTGGACCCACTTGCTCATACTAATTGGTTTTTTTTTATGTTGCTTTCTTGCAGGCACTGAGTTTTCGACTGTAGGAATGAGCTGAACATGCATTCTGAAGACCCCTACTGAAGACTCACACTCAGGTTCATCATAAATGCTATTTCATGAGACTCTGTGGCTTCACTGTCATACGTAGATCAATGTTCTCACATGTAGTCGCATACGTTGCCACATGGAGGTCATATCAAATTGGAATGATGTGTAAAATGTACAGATAGATGTAGACACGAGAAGCAACAATGATATACTTGCCGTCTTTACTTTCAAGAACCAATGTCTGGCACTTTATGTCTGTTGTTCCTTTCTGTGTCCATGTCTTGGTGTTGAGCTACAGTTCATCCTCATTAAAAATGACTGACCAACAACCCAACACAGTGGCGTAACCAGGTAGTGGCACGCCAGGCAAAATAGGGGTGTGTGTTACAATCGAGAGCATTAAATCTTTCTTTTCTGTTCATGAAGATCACGTGCACGTTGCAATACAGGGTGGGTTATAATAGAGCAAATACAGTAACTGAACCACTTCAAAACTGGTGTCACTTGTAGCTTGACTTCATGGTTTCAAGCATGGTGTCAAGCTGTGTCCTTGTAATGTGAGCTGGCAATTGCGTGGTATCATAAATCCCTCGTGGGGCAAGATTTGGACTGTCGTACAACACTAAATGGCTTGTGGGGTAGCAACCCAGTGCAGTTTTACCAAGGACACGTTTGTGCAAGACTGTTAAATGTGCATCATGCACAAGCAGTGACATATTGCAGAAGCAGTATACAGTAAAACCTGGTTCATACAGTTTTGGAAATAAAAACGTGAGAAAAGATGTACCAACTGAGAAAACATGATCGGAGGTCACAGAGAATTGACAGACTCAACTGTAGTTGACGTCTATGTAATTCGAAGCGTTGTGCGAATCGTTGCTGCACGAGGTGCCAATGCGAACCGAGCTGGTGGGGCTCAAACAGCCCCAAGATGCGCGTGGACCGTTTTACAGCTTCAACAAGCCCACATTTGTGCTCCTAGAATTCATCCTGGGTCAGCAGCTTCTACGAGCAGGGCATTTTAGTGACAAGTTTTGCTGTGCCCACTCAGCATGAATTGTTGCAGCATGAGACGCGAATGCGTGTCAAGCTAGTAGGGCCTAAGCGACCTGAGACGCATATCGTTGTTTTCCAATTGTGTACTGTTTTAAGATCGCGACAGGAAATACACATAAAACTGAGCTGGTGGGTAGTGGGATACTTACGATCATGCCAGAGAGATGCATGACGCTCCCTTTGCACCACCGGCAGTAGGGAAGGGCAGCATACTTGAGTTATCACCTATTAAAACGATGCAGTACGTTTCCAACGGCACTACACCCCACACGCTTTGAAACAGATAGGTGAAGGTGCTTATCACAGTAGGGTTGGCGGCGACAGCTACGAACGTGGCGTGCAGCGACCTGGAACAAGATTTACTGGTACCCAAATAAGAACCTTAGTGCACACCAGCTTTTTCACGTGAGACGTGGGCAGTGCAACCGGCTAGTTTTTCTCAGTCGTGCATACCGGATACCTTTTCTTGTTTACATGGGATCTGGCGGCCGGAAAATGTATCATATGATGGCAGTTTGGCGATCTAGTGAATGTTGGTGCCAAAAGGTAGTGTTTTCTGGGGATGCACGAAACGATAAAAACTAAGTGGATCTGTATGTGTTCTTTTGTGTTCTCAGTCATGGCCGTTGGCACCGGTAAATAGTATTAATAAGATGGTATCAACGTTCTACTGTAATTGTTCACTGCTTCTTTAATGATTTGTGCTCTTTTGAACAAACTGTTGAGGATGTCAGGAGACACAACCGCAGGAAATAGCAGCCTTAACATTGATGCTTCTCAAATATTTAGGCCTCTTAGCTGCACTAAGCAGGAACTACAGATGGCATGAGAACATGTGATACTAAAGATTGCTAACTTGAAAGATCCTTATTTTTTTTTATTTTTCCGGTCTTGTATGTGATATGACCCCATGCATTACAAGCAGTCGGAAAGTTTTTACTTTCATGTAACAATATCCTGTAAACAGTGTAAAAAAAACCTAAAAAAAGAATTTATTGTTGTTTTGTTTTACCAATGTAATGTAAGAAGTGCTATGTCAATTTTTTCTTTTCAGTGCACCTACAGCAGTAGCCATTTATAATGTAATATGTGACAATGAAAGGTTGAGAGTCCATATCCCCTTCAGGCGCGAATTAAGAGAAACACGAAGGAAAATTGTGGTTCCTTCAAATATTGCCTCTAAATAGCGACCCAAAGTCAGTGGTATGAATGAAAACATGTTTATTGAGCCAACAAAAAATTTTTCTGATGTGTACATTTGTACACATGGCGCCTACAGGACGTAAATTATCTTGACGGCCACTTACACAAGGAGTAACTGTTGTTGGTAACTTGGCAAAAGTACTTAAGAGTGTATTTACAATGCATCTCAGCTTGCCTGCTTCGACGGATCCTACTTTATGACGTGAAATTCATAGTAGCAATCCTTTGTGGCACTTAGGCAGAGAAAAACACCGCATTTGCAACAGCAAACTCGAGACTTTGAAGCACAGCGTGTGTTTCGGCACCTTTGCGGGAAGTTGGCACTGATGTGAATAGGCCAGTGGTAATTGCCATCAAACCTTGTGGAATTTGTTGGAAGGGGCATACCGACATGTGATTTTCGGACAGGACTTGGAGAGCTGGTGCTTGGTCTACCCCTCCTGTTTGGCGCAGTCCTGTTGCTTGAAATCAAACAGCGTGCAATGTCTGATTGAAAGGCCATAACATCTTTCACTTCCTTTTTCGGCAGTCCTTCTGCATTCGCGTCGCGAATGTACTAAAGCCAGCTGTTGCACACTGCGAAGCAAATGAAGGGGGAGATAACTCTTACTGGCCATTTCTTCGTCTTTGCTTTGAGGGGATAGAGCGACACCAAAAAGTCCAGCTTGTCGACGCCACCCATGAATTGATTGTAGTCCGCGATAACCTGCGGACAATCGATGTCGACATGTGCCTTGGCAGCTTCACTCCATCTCTTCACCTTAGGGATGTTGCCTAGTCCTACAACTGTAGAGACCATGTTGACTGGACCATTGTCGTGCCAGCGAACAATGACAAGGTCTTCCTCTTGGGTAATCTTGAAGTCGTAGCTTCCACGCCCTTCCTTTTTCAATTCTTTTTCGCTTTTGAGCTCACAGCCTAGAATTCTGTTGGACCTAATCGTACCAGAGGCGAAAATACCGAGCAATTTCAGCTCTCGGAAGAGCGGCACAGAAGAAAAATAATTTTCCATGTAGCATCTAACGTTCAGACCGCGCGGGAGCGATTCCACAAGCCGCATCACGACCGATCCACCAAGACCCAAATGTGAATGGTCCTTGCTTACGCCAGTGCCTTTCCCTTGGTAGAATTCAAACTGCAGCGGACGAATACTTTTATTCCTTCACGGTTTGGCTTGTTCTTCACGAACTGCTTAGCAGCGACCCTTCCTGTAAAGGGCACCATCTGTTCGTCGATGTTGCTTTCGGCGAGAGGCTGCAGAGCAAGACATCGACTTCTGACAGCATCAATGATTGGTGGCACTTTCCAAAACTTGTTCTTCGGTGGATCCAGCGGAGCATTGCCATCAGTAACATGCAGTGCTGCTCGAAGCTTGAAAAATCGTTTGCATGTCATTGCATTCGCAATACATGGTATTCTTGTGTCCTCCTGCCAATACATGCGGATCCGAGGAAACTTCAAGATTCCCATGTGTATCATAATGCCAATGAGAACTTTGATTTCTGCCGATGTGGTATTTAGCTCAACTCCATCTCTTTGCAGTGCATAAACGTTGGTAAAATGTGCTATGTCATCAAAAATAAAAAATGTTCTCTGGAAAGTACTTCACAAAGTTCTCAAGCGGCTCAAGGATAGCAGATCCTCGGTCAGGGATGAACCTGCACTCAGTGTTTACTGGTGAGAATTTCTTCTTAATCCACTTCACAACCGTTTTCTTCCTTTTTATTGGCGGTGGCTGCACATTCTCTTCATCTTCACTGCTACTAATGTCGTGGTCATTTAGGAAAGGATCTTCATTTGAAGCAGCCTAGAATAAAATGAAAAAGTTATAGAACTAAATAACAGCAAAATATAAAATTTATTTTGAGTAGTGGCCAAACTTACCACAATTTCGGCAGATTCTTCGAATTCATCGTCTGAGAAGTCCCCATCTGAGATGTTCCCGTCAGCAATTCTGGCCAAAAGAGCCTGGGCCGACGTCGTCGATGCCTTTTGCCAGCATTCTGAATGGTCTCTAAGACCTATCATGCATAAAAGATACGTACAAGTTCAGCATTACCCGTTAGAAACAAAATAAAATGCCCAGGTAAAGTGATCTGATGAGACAGCCTTGAGGCGCCTTGTGTACAATTGTACACACACATATTTGACTGCACGGCACCAAGCCATCCTTAACAAAAACAAAAAAAAATCGTTGTTTGCAACAAGCCATAACCATATGTGTTAAGCTGATATGAATATCATTTTTGTAAACAAACTTTACATGAGAAAAAACAAGAATTATCGGAGTGCACTCACGTGCCGATCCGTAAAAGGTAGAGGCGTCCATCTTGAATGTTTGTTTTGACTTGTGCTTTGCCGTAAAAAAAAATGGCTGTGGCTTAGGTAAGGTTAAGCCCAGGATGCGAAGCATACTAGCCTTTATTTTAGTTGTTGAACCACTGTTTAGCCTGGTGAACTGCTGTTGCTTGGCTATATTTGGTTCGGCTAGACGAAGAAACAACTCATGCATTACTGCTTCGCCTTCAAGAGTGGAACGCGACAGCGTTCCCGTCGACCCGCCAAGGGGTGTAAGACAATGGGCTACAGGGCAGCGACTACGCGCCCCGCATTGGACGCGGTGAGCGTCGAGCAAAGCAGCGTTCGGCGCGGCAACGAAATGTGCGCCTGAGCAAGAGACGCACGCCTTAGAAACAGCTCGTTTCTAAGGCAACACCGCATTCACTAGAGGCGCTTTTGTGCCGCTTTGAAGCATCGTACTCGTGGCTCAGTGGTAGCGTCTCCGTCCCACACTCCGGAGACCCTGGTTCGATTCCCACCCAGCCCGTCTTGCAAGAGTTGAGCCAAAGCCACTTCTCCTCTGTCGTGATGTCACGGTGTCACGTGATTTCATGGCGACACCGCCGCGCCTGAGGAGCTGGGTTGAGCTCTCGTAATATGCTTCGCATAAAACCTAGATGGCGCTAGCTGTCCACTAAGGAAGCATGTCTCAATGCTCACGTGGTGTGTTACCCAATTTGAAGGAAAGGCGGGCGCGCGACGTGGCGCCAAATTTAATGTGTACAAATGTACACACCGCCGCTGAAGGGGATATGCAATAGTGCAGGATTACGGCAGTCTGTCTCTGACAGAACCACTATCATTTTAAGTGAACGTGCTTTTATAATTAAGGAAAACTGTAAATGTTATAGGAAAGCATTCCAAGTTGTGACTGAATGGTAGCTAAGTCTTATTTCACTTATTGGTGCTCACTATGGTTTCTAAAGTTTCAAGAGAAGGAAATTTTGAACCTGAATTACACAATTTGGCAGGCTACTGGACAAAAGCAGGTTCATGTCATGAGGCACGTGCCATTTTGCTTTTCACTTGCACTTTGCCACAAGAACGAAGACTTGTGCTAGATTTTTTTTGTTTGATATAATGACAATTACAGCGAGCACACAATTAGTGAAGTTTGTCATTACAAGAGAAGATTCGAATCCATCATTTGAGGCTCATTTCATCATTTGTTCAAAAAACTTGATCAGGAGACAAATATGTGCTGTATTTGGCATCCAGAGGAACCCCCTATTGTTTGCAGGACAGGTAGCTCCTATAAGGATGGTATTCAAGTGTGTACTCACCTGTGTTTGTGGAACAAGCAAACACGAAAAGCTCAAGAGCTCACTAGAACACTTTTGTAGTGATAGTGCATTGGCAGTGATACATTTATTTACCTACGAGAAATGTGTACAGCTCGTAAAACAGGCCCGAGGCCAGGATGTAAACAATGCAAACACTCTTGAAACACTGAATGTCAGCATAAGCTGGCAAGAATAAAATTTCTGACATCTTGTAAATAAACGAAGCAAGAAAAGATTGTGGTAATGTTACATAGAATTCAAATGCATTGCCTGAAATACCACAAAAATGAAACAGCTACATGAGATAACATAACATGGGAAGTCTTATGTTACCAAAAGGTGGTGGACCTGACCGTGAACACATTGTTTGTATTGTTTATTGTGCAAGTACATGTAATGCATGCTTTCTACTGTGACCTTGTTGTACAGCATGGACAATGAAGTAGTAGATGGTTGACAAGGTTGAAACTATTAGCAAAATAAAACTCACAATGGCACATTCTTTGCTAACAGTATGTGACCATATTAGACATAACAAACTTGCTGCACATACGTGGATGTGCCATGTTAGAGCAGGAATTCAAGAACATTGAGAACTCTGTGGCTCTGTCAGAATCAAATTTCATGGAGGCCGGCTGGAGGGCATAAATCACTTGGGTGGTTTCAACCTATTGTGTCACAGCAACGTATTGTTCAGCAGCGCCTAGTGTAATGAAAATGCAGTCTCATTGTTTGCAGCCACCATAACTCGGTCTACTTTATGTGCTTTTGCACAAAATATCTGCCTAGGAACGCATTGCTTTCATTTCATGTGTACAATGAGAAGCTTTGGCACATGAAGGTGAAACATATAAATTTGAGGAAAGCCCATGAAAAGCAATTCCAGGCACAGTTTACTAAATAACCTAACGTCATTGTTCCGCTAAGTGGCACAATGGAAGGTTTTCAAGTGTTAGTGTGGTGGTTCAGACTTTTGAATGCATGCACGATGTTTTGCAGTCAGTTTTGATGAAGTGTACATATGCGCAATCCAGCCCTCGTTTAGTGCAAAATGGAGGCACATAGAGGCGTGAATGCACTGCGATGGTAGAAGGTGGGTGGTGGGGTTTAGCTCAGCTCGTTGGGCGGATAGCCAGGGTAGCCGCCGGGGTATCCGTCATACTCGCGCTCCCGTGGCCCTGATGCCTGCTGCCGGTAGTAGGAGGCGTAGCTGCGGCCCCACACGGCCAGCACAAAGGACTCGATCTGGCTTTCGTCTTCGCCCCGCACGACGCGGAAGTAGCCGTTCTCGCCCCAGGCATGGCCCCAAGAGTTGGCGCAGAGCTGTGCACCGATGGAGCCATGATTAGAAGGTACCTTTTTTGTGCTATCTCGATTGCACTTGATTAGCATGAACCAGCAGAAGTGTGGTTTTCAGTACGGCTATAGAGACGCGCCTAACGGCAGCAATGACCATGTCTTCTTCATGCTGTACCTATTGTCATAGCGCAAGTGCAGTACTTTATACTACACTAGTGCAGAAGTCCATTGCGAACTGTTTAGGCGTCTCTGATAATAGTCGTCTTTATCTTATGTGGCGTTTTCCACATTTGCCAAACATCAGGAGTTGGCGGTGACACGGCTGCCCAGAGTCTGTATTTGTAACGAAGCCATAAATGGAAAGAAAGAAAGGCAATGAAATTGGTTTTTAGAAATTGCTGCCCTTGGTTCCGAACCATAGTTATATTCCTCCGGTTCTGCTCAAGTCTTATCACCCAGTGGTGTGATAGCGAGAGTGGCGATAGCGAAAACGTGGTGTCGTGCAAGCCATTGAGAAAGGGCAAAAAAAAATAAAGGAAAGAAAAAATTGTAAAAATTAAATCAAAAGACGGTCCCTGCCTGTTCTCGTTATTCTGACAGGTTATTCTGACACTGCAGCATGGCAGCAGGAAATAAGAAACTAAGCGTGAAACAGAAGAGCCACTTACCCAGTACTTGACTGGCCGGTAGTGAGACCTGTCGATGCCCCATCTGAAACATGAAAGCAGCCACAATGTTTGCTGTCGCACCTCCAAAGGTCTCGAGGGCCCGTGGAAAAAGCAGTAATTAGGATGTAACACCACGAGCCCCTTATTTTGGGAAGAGAGGGGGTAGTTTTCAAACCTTATAAGGAGCAGCTGTACATGAGCTTTCAGGGACACTGCATAGCGCAGAGCTCCGGCCAAATTTTGGCCACCTGGGCTTCATTTAACCCTATATTGCTCTTACGCAGTTCCACTTCGAGGAAAGTTAGAACAACTTGTTCACCTTTATTCCTAGTCATGGAAAGTACATTTGTGCAATAAAAGCAATGAAATGTTATTAAAAGTATAACATAATTAGTACAGTAATTAGTCATTGGTTTTCTAAACTATCCACAACAGAAAAGTTGCTCCAGTATATCTAGAATACTACTTACACAATGTGTCCAACATAACTTGCGCCAAAATTTTAAAAATATGCAAGTGCCACATAGCTGGACACAACCAAGGTAATGTTGTTTGCCATCGCCTGGAGCAAGTCGGTCTATTTTTTGTATGTCCCCTAATTACATCATTATTATTAAATAATCAATTGCTTCATATTGAGAGCAAAATTTAGAGGACGCTCAAGCTTCACCTTTAAGAGTGAAACGTGAAAGCATTCGAAGATCCCCAACTGAGTCTCACACTTCCTGGCGACAGCAGCTTACGTAACCAAGCAATGTTTACTGGGAAACGCTGGCGGCGAACGCTGTGCGCAAAGGCGAGCTTTCTGATAGAAACGCGGCCTCTTGCATGGGTCAATCTTCTGTTATTGTTTCACACTTATAGTATTTCACTCTGAGAAGATTTAACATAGAAAGCGTGCACTGTCAGTGTTTTGTTTCATGGCATTTGTTTGTGGTTGTCATTCTCAAAATTCTGAGGAATAACTTTGTAAAGAATGGAAGACAAGGCCTGAGCAACTTTAGTGATTGAACTTTAGCGCCGTACAAAATATACAAGGCAATGTTCACTTGCAGGACAGCGGAAGCTGGACGCCGACACAGGGTTTTCTGCGACACGAGGCCCTTAACAAGCTCTCACATTAAAGTGTCAATGATAAAGTCACAGATCGTTTTGAAAAACTTATGACCCAGCTTTCTGTTGCTCAATATGTGTTACATAGAAGTTCCTAAGCCTGGAAGAAAGCTCACAAAATACAAAGAAGTGCCGCGCCAACTAGTCGCATGGCGCTTTCGGCAGTCGAGAGGCCCGTAGTTTTTGCCACACTGCACCGAGTTGGTGAGCCGGAGTGGTATTCTTTGCATATACGCTTGATAGCAGCCCACATGGTCTTAGATTATAATTGTTTTCAAATCATGGGCACAGAGGCGTATACAGACCCGAGAATGCGAACTGAATGCCATCCGCTCCTACGGAACTCGGGTGGCAGGGACTCGGAGATGCGCGTGTGCTTGTAGACTCCCGAGCGGTACAGGAAGAGGTCCTCCTTCACCAGGATCAGTGCTGCAAACACATGAAGAGTCGGAAAGGAGTCACCTCATCAGAGATTGGCAAAAGGGAGTACTGGCAACTCCTTTGGGTGGTACATTATAATAACTGTTTGCACACTTCGGGGTGTTTAGTTGTCCTGCAACAATCATTGTTGTCTATTTTGCGTGCATTTCTTTCCTTTAACGCTGCGCACCGGCTACTTCCAGGTCACGAACGGCGCGCTTGTAATCAGGATGACTTAGCGTTCTTGACAGGAAACTAGTGAGCACAGAGTTCTAAGAAAGGAAGTGGATGTTCCAGGAAGTGGAAGTTGAAGTTATCATCCCATCACTTAATTCGACAGTTAGATGAAAGCCTTTTGGTATTTTTAAGATTCAGTCATCCTGAGTAATAGTTATCACAAGCGCCATCTGGAAAAAAAGGCACGAAAAGTGAAATAAATCATTATGCCACTAGTGCAATACAATATGAGTGCAGTCTTTTTTCACTTGCGGAAAAAAAAGAGAAGTATGTTGTTATGATGAACGTTACAGGGCAACCCGAGAAAAGGATTGAACAAGTAAATTCTTTGGAGTCTCGACACTGGGTTTTAGCCACGGGAACGTGTTTAACTCTGTGTTTGAATCTCTTCAAGTGACAAAACATATATCGTGCTAATTCTTAGTTTCCTTACTATTCCTATTGCAAACTTTTCTACATTCCTTCTGTTGTACATGGTTCAGTGAATCTTTTTATATATATTAAAATATAATGAGCCATTCAGCTGTCTCACTCCCCAGTTACACACTACTTTTTCATTCACAGTTTTACCTTTTCAAGTTAATCTTTCTGAAGTCACAAACTGGGCATACAACCACCTCATTCGTGACCCATCATCCAGAGTGGGTATGAGCCAGTGTGTTTCGAATGTACTTCATTATCATAAAACCAAGTCTTCGGAAGGACGGTTGACTGTTTTTTCTCATTACAATATGTATGATGTTCATTGTATTGTTTTTACAGTTTTTACATACATAGTACTGTATATGTATTGTACAATATTGTTTCAATATTTATGTTCTAATAACGTGCAGTACAAATCGATTTCCTGCCCATGGTCACTTCTCTTCATTAGTGTTTCTACAGCATATGTGTGATGTGTAATTAATTATAATCTGTGCAGTGATTGTTTTCGTTTGGACAAGAGAATGCGATTATTTCGTGCACGACCTTCAGTACGAGCTTACATAGCAGCTTAGTTTCTTGCTGCTTTAACACAACCTATGCAAATAGCCTTATTCTGTGCTGTAATACCAGCCTCGAAACCCAGGCCATAGTCTCTGGGACTGGTTCGCAGTGCTTGGCTAGGTTAACTTGCTTTCAAAGAAGCTGCCAGAGCATTTTCGTTTGAGTGCGAAAAATGTTATGGGTGTTCAGCGCCACGACAGTTATTGCTCAAAAAATATAAAACCACAGCTTGTGCTGCTTAAGTAAAGACAAACACTTCTCTGCATGGTTAGTGACGTTACCTTGTTCCTTGCATTTATGGAGTGACTGCTTTTTTGCACAGCAAGGGAATGACCCGTCTAGCACTACTCGGCAAAATTTGCAGCAATATTCTTTGATGTAGCATATCTTAAGAAGTTAAAGACGTGCACGTGCAATACAGACCCCAGGGTCTGCATTTACAAAGCTTTCAGTTGGTAAGCGCCATCTTTCATTGGCTGGCTGCTTTCAGTAACATGTCCAACCATGACCACTCAATGAAAACTCGCTGGGTGCATTTTCAGAGTATGCAAGTACGCAATGGGTTTGTGGGCGCTCACTAGGTACCCTTGTATGTTTTCATCGAGCAGACAGGGTCTAATGCGATGCTTGGCCAACATCTTCATTTATGAGTAGTTCTATTGTAAGAACACAACTTCCTTGTGAATACTGGTTCTGCTTCTTTGATAAAGGCTTGCTTACCTTGGACAGGACCGTTGGCGTAGATCTCCTGCATAATGTCTTCCTCCTGTAACAACCACAAGGATGAATGTTACTGCCGCACAACTGAATCGCGTGAAATAATGTGTCTTTTGTACTCAATTTTCATGGATGCATTTGTGTTTATTGTCGATGTACTGAATATTAGGAGATTTCGAGGACACAAAGACGATCATGAAGTACTTTGTGTGCTTCTGCACAGCCCACGAGTTGGTTTGCCCTCAAAATATTGGTACAGATAAAGCTTAATTCAATGGGTTAGCATACAGCAAGTATATTTTGTGAAGTGGCAGGTGTTCATGTGCTTAGTTTCTCTGTTAAGAGTGTGTGCAGCAGCTGAGCTTCAGAACTTGAGCTTTCTTGAAACTTAAGATGTGTAAGTCTAGTATATGCATGTTGCTTTTTGGGACACTTACACTCCAATCCAGGTTGGCCATTTTCAATTTTTGATTGGTAATCCTACTAGTATTACAATTATTAAATATTCTCCAAGTGGGACATCAGTGCATTAAATGCAGACAGGAAATAAAGCTCAACCTGCATTTTGCAACATTGATATGCATGTAGATATACAAGAGCAGCTTTTGCTGTCCTGTTTTGTACACAATCCAAATCCTTTGCACTAGCATTTTACTAACTGCCATTAGTTTCACGACATCGTGTAATAATGAACAAGACTACTCCTAATAGTGTTAAAACTTGTCAGTCAGATGTAGAGCTGCGATTATTTCAAGACATCACTGTTTAATTAAGGAGGTGTGTTACAATTTTCCTATCTATTTTAATGTGATTAGCATTCTTGGGGTACTCCACGCACTTTCAAGTGATTTCATTTCTGCCTGTCTATTAGATCTCCAATTGTTTTACCGCCAACTTGAGTAGCTGGGTAGTCCATGGTCTAATGGGTAGAGCATTGGACTGCCATGCAAACTGTTGTGCCAACTTGGCTTACTGGTTACATGCCACTGGGTGTGTGTGCTCTTCAGCAAGCTTCCTTGCTACCAACTTGGGTGACTGATTATGTGCCGCTCGGTATGTGGTGCTCTTCCAGATGAACCTTGTCTGAAGGGCAGTGCTATGACTGACATGGAACAAAAAAAGAAAGAAGACTCTACCAACTCGCCCAGTTTGCTATTCTTCAATTAATTCTTAGATGCCAATTTGGGTCATTTGGTATGTTCCACAGGGTATGTGCCGCTCTTCAGTCGTAAAAGAAAATTAAAATTTTCTCTGGTGCTGGGTGGAATCAAACCCGCGTCATACATATTGACTGTCAATATCACATGACACTGCTAATATAATATTGTCGCTACCATGTGACAATGTTCAGACAAAGTTGTCTTAATATACACACGGGCACACTTCGCAGCCGCGCCGCTAGATGGCGCAGCATGCCTAGCGGGGGAAACGTGAGAGAGTAACCCGGCTGCATACACACCACATACATGACGTGTCTCTGCAGTGTCAGTACAGTGTGTCGCTACACTCTTTCAATGCTAAATGCATCAACGTCGCCATTCATTATAAGTTCTGTCGGAATTTTTCTTATTATCGTGTACTTCACGAGCGTCGCATATTCCCTTGTGTTTAGAATGCGCATCCTGGAATTATGCTTCGTGGCGGTGTAAGCTTTTGAAACAAAGAAGCTTCCCCATTTTAATACAACATAGTGTGGCCCGATTGAAGAGAGCACATGCATGTGGCAGGAGTAAACTTGCCTAGTGGCAAACCTGGAAGCACATCGCTAAGTAGCAGGTAAATTTTATTAGGTGGTGCTGGCCCCTTTCTAAGCTTGCGCAGTTAATCGGACCAATATTATTGACACCCGCAGCCAGAGGGGCCCTGTATAAGCTCCGCCCCCAAGTTCGGGCAGCGCCCTCTCGTATTCCCGTGAACAGTTGGCCACAATGTTTATCCATAACGCGTCTGTACCCACAGTGTTTGTACCGTTTCAGGCGCATCGCAGAAGACTTGCAAGGGGGTTGGGACACTCACGTTAGCGGGCACCCTGTAAGGCGGAGTGGAGAAGTACTTCTGGTCCGTCCTTCCCGTGGGGCACTGCGCGTCCTCGGTAGGGATGCGTCGCCGGGGGATGCGGCAGGTGGCGCTGGCATTGTTCCGTGCGCCTTCGTACGGGTAGCACTCCTCGGCTACGCCACTGCGTGAAGGGAATGGCCGCACAGTCGTCACGCGGCAGAATTATAATTCTCAGTGCGCAGTCGCGCTACTTAGTAGGTGCACACGGCTCTTGCTGCTGTTGATCCTAGTTCCCAACTATCCGCTCGAACGACAAGACAAAATTCTCAATTGATTGATTGATTGATTGATTGATTGATTGATTGATTGGATTTAACATTCTTGAGCGACACAGATGCACCATATAGAGGGCACTGGATTCTTTTTTTTACCACTTGGAGTTCTTTAACATGCTCTCAAATCAGCTTGTGTAATACAGGGTGGGTCCGCTATGTCGTATCTTATGCAGGTGACAGCATGATGCGACCTCTAATATTGTGCATTGCACGTTTTCACCCTCCCCAGTTCTGGTATGGGCATTGTACAGCACGATACCGAGCACGGAATTTTTCCCTATATTCTGGATCTGTAGGCTCGCTCCAGAGCAAAAGCTGCGCACGCTTGTGAAGCGCACGAGGTGATGGCTGCAATCGCAGGCCGTTGGCGCCACGTACGCGGACGAGGGGAGTCCTGATTTAAAATTCGAGGGTTTTCCGTGCCAAAACCATGCTGAGGCATGCCAAATTTGGGGGAGGGGAAGTTGCGTATATTTTTTTACCTCTTGGAGTTCTTTGACGTGCACCCAATGCACGGCACATAGGCGTTTTTGTATTTCGCCTCCATCGAAATGCGGCCGCCGCAGCCGCTAAGGGCGAGCCCTGGTTTGATCAGAGTTGGTGAGGTTTCGTTAAATCTGTTACAAATTTGCGGGATATTGTAGCTATGCCAAAAATGGTCCCAAAGTAGGCCGTCGGCAGATCTGCATCTGCCGACAAGTATCCGTGCCTGAAAAGCGTGGAGGAAGAGGTCAAGAAAGTTGCCAACTGACTACAGGATAATTGAAAGTGTAAATAGATAACCACGGGACGTATTCTCAGACGATGGCTTTCGGCGATATCACTTTCTGTGTGCGCTGATTGACTGGTTGAGCAAACTGGATGGACCGACTGGCTGGTTGAGCACCACGCCACGCGAAGGCGATAGTATCGCCGAAAATCATCGCCCGAGAATACGTCGCCAGGAGACATTAGAAAGAAAGTGAGAGACACAGAGACAGTGATTTGGATGCAAAGAATGGAAACAAAGAAGGGCCATAGAGATCTACAAGAATGGACAAAAACACACTGGAGCAAGTACTCGAAACAATATGGGGCATGTGTATGGTGCAGCAAAAATCGGGAGACCACTCGGCGGATCCCAATGGAATGCCAAGGGATTCACTCACTGGTGCCCATAGGTAACATATACCTCCCAGAAACGCTTGGATTTAAAGTAAAGCCTCACCCGGTCAGCGGTCAAGATAAGGAAGAAACGTTTAGAGTATTGGGGGTGGGGAGGGAGAAACAAGCAAGAGATTGATACGACTGGATCTGTTACAGGCAAGGCTGATAGAGAAGTGTCGAGCAAAAAAGTAAAGCCAGTTCCACGCAGTGGAAGCTGTAAAAAGAGCGAAGCTGGTGGTCGTTTTCTCGCGTTCGAACTCGTGTTTAGCGCAATTTTCGTGCAAATCTTTTGTCTCGTTGTCTTCGTTTTGCTAGATTCGAGCTTCGGTTTCGGGTTGCGCACACTCTTCAGTTGCGTGAAGTTGTGATCACACCACAGTCTATCGGACGTACACCTTGCAGCTGTGGCCGCACTCACGGTGGAGGTATTCTCTCTTGTGGTGTCCTTCGGCACCCTCCGTAAGAGGAATCTATTTGCGTCGGCGTCTCTGCTCGGCCTCCTGCTCTCGAAGTTGGGGGTTAGCTTGCCTCTGCTGGCGCCTGGCCTGCGCTTCTCGCTCTCGAAGCTCCGGATTTGCGCGACGTTGGCGCTGCCGCTCGCGCCGAGTGGAATACATGGGGCGAAAGGGCGCGCGCCGGCGAAGCACCCGCTCTTATACCCCTCTCCTCCCCCGGTGCGTGCTCTGCCCCCCTGCATTTCACCGGGCGACGGAGGGCGAAGGCTCGACATAGAACAGCTCCTCTGTTAAAACAAGATTATGAGTATGTATACAAAAATAATTGGACTTCTAGGAACGCCATGGTGTCGAAACTGCAAAGGCGAGAAGAAAGATTCTATAGGCTGAAAATGTCTGAGGAACAAAACTATAAATATCTCGCTTTTCTAAATTTCTTTTACCGAGAAAGAAGCGTAGATTTCTGGGTAATAGTAAAAAAAAAACTCCGTTTTTTCAAGTGATGCTGTTTCTTCAGAACGAGGGATAAAATTGCAAGTAGCTGCCCTTATCCTGTAATATAGGGCTTTGAGAAGATATTCTGAAAAATTTAATTTAACTTCATTTTTCAAATGATAGTTTTCATAAAGTAACCAACTCATTTGCTTAACGGGACATGTGTAGCTTTTTCCTATTTGTGCTAGAGTGATAAAATTTTCATGTTCTGACGACAAGAAGACAAAGCGTTCTGCCGAATTTTGTTAAAATTGACATGTCAGTTAAAAAGTTGAAGCTTTCTTGAAGGAGTACTGAACAACTAGACAAGGAGAGACGACAGGTTACCTTTCATCCTTGTATTCCCCCCCCTTCCCCCGTAAGAGGACAAAACCCTTAGCGTCTCAGAGTTGCAATGGCAAAATTCCTAGTTGCATACACGTGAGAGTAATGCACGTAGGGCCTTTTAGGGACGGACTATCGTCGAGACGAAGAAAAGCACTAAAGTTTGCTTTGCCGCATAAAGACAGCTATTGCGGTAAAGTAACCTTTAAAGAATGCTTTGTGTTCAAAAACGTGCATAACCATGTCAATGTTGGAAAGTACAAGGCTATTTCTCGCAAAACTGGAAAGTGCGTTGCTGAACGCCTTGGATAAAGCTAATGGCTTTCATTGGAACTTTACTGTCGCTGTTAGGAAGTTGCTTATTTAGCCAAATTAGCTGATCCGAGCCTTTTTTTTTTTCTAGGCTCAGCCTGGCTCACAGTTTCTCATAGTCGTGATGTAATCCAACAAGAAAAACGAGGTGCACAGTGAGGGCACCGTGCCGCATTCGAAAATAGTCAATTATCTGATGTTTCGAACCGAGAGTGTATGCGTATCTGGGAAAAAGGACTTTCGTTTTTAAACATCGTAGTACTTCGATGCTTCCTGTGGGGACGTGGCAGAAGACCCGCCGTGGTGGCCTAGCGGCTATGACGTTGGCCTGCTAAGCACGAGGTCGCGGGTTCGCGATCCCTGGCCATAGCTAGCGGATTTTGATGAGGGCTCTCGTGTACTGTGTATTGGGCGCGAACCCTAAATGGTGTAAAATAATCTGGAGTCTCCCACTACGGCGTGCCTCGTAATGAAAGCGCACTTTTTTTTTACGCTTAAAATCCCAGAATTTCATTTTTCAGCTCGGCAGTAGATTAAAGGATTCTATGTTCCCTTGGAGAGGGCATACAATTTGTGTAAAAATCCAGAGTCCTTGACCGTTGCTTTTGAATGTTGGGTTGCAGTATTTTCTAAAATATATTTGTTATTCTACAGCGCATTAAAAAAGAAGAATTTGAAATCAATCCAGTCAGCATGTGGGGGCGCTACCGTGCGGTCATGCGCGGTACGGTAAATTGTTCGGGGTCATGCATTCTGCCAAGACTCCGAGAGTGTTGGAGTCTGCGCACGCATTTCGGAGGCACAAAGGACGAAGACGGGCGTAGTCAGACGTTGCGTTGTTCTCGAGAACACGCGGTATCCAGTGTGAGACCATGCTTCGCCGTCACAGCGAACGAGTTTCCAGCTGGATAGCTCGCTGAAATCCGCACCTCCCCCTCCCCATCCTTTCTTTTTTTTTTTAAGTGAAGCTTTCTTTTAGATGATGTACCGTAATTGCGTGGCAGCTGCCTGGCACATCTCGATCGCCGCGCACGCAGCCCAACGCGCTCACGCGGAAGTCTCCGCGCCTCGCGTGCATGGTGTGTCTCTCGAGTACAGAGCACCCAACGCAAACTGTGCATACATCGCGCGAAACGATAAGTAAAACACAATATACACGAGCATCAACGTAGCAATCGCTCCAAGCAGCTCGCTCACGTGCACCTGTTTGCGGGTTAATCTATAGAAGGACCGACATTTGGGCGAGTTGGTACTGCTTGAACATATTGAAGGGGCAGCGCAATGTGACGAAGACAGAAGGCAGGAACTGCGTCAGCGCTGTCCTGTGTGTTCCTGCCTTCTGTCTTCGTCATATTGCGCTGCCCCTTCAAGACGTTAATCTATGATTAAGGTGGTGAGGCGAGACCACCACGGATGGCACTTGCCTAAGCAGACCTTCCGAAGAAGAGCTGAAAGGCGAAAGGTAACGCGTCAGCGCGCTGCAGCAAACAACGTCAGGACAACAAAGCCCCGCGCAAACGGCTCGAAAGCTTCGCTTCCTCGAGGTGTCCGACGCAGGCGTCGGACCTGCTCGCATTCTGCTTCTTCAAACGGGGTTGATATGTGGTAGAACGGTAAGTGGCGTCCGAGGCAACTGTGAGTTTCGCGGTCTTTGCAAGTTGGGGAGAATCGGAATGACGCACCCGTAGTTGACGAGGAACCTCCAGCCGCGGTCAGCGTGTCCACCTTGGCAGACGACTCGGCGTCCCCCGTTGAGGCAGGACATCAGGTCCTGCGGGGACACTTCCACCTTGTCCACGCCTCGGGACTGGATCGACAGCCGGTCGGAAGCCACAGCTGCGAAATTGCAGAAACGAATCTGGTGTGAAAAAATGGCCTCGACGATTCAGTGAAGCGACAGACCTAACACGAAAACGAGGCGGAACGCCTACTAACACGGTCGGATCAATCCAACTTCGATTGCACGCGCAAACTTTGTTCAAAAGGAAATTACGATATAATTATAGTGCGCTGAACCGCGACTAATCTACGCAGCTGAAATTTGGAGGGCAAAGAAACTTCGGGCTAAACTGAAGATCGCGAAGGATGCAAATAAGCTATATATATATATATATATATATATATATATATATATATATATATATATATATATATATATATATATATATATATGAGAGAGAGCGATGAAAGGAAAGAGACAGGCTCGACTGTTTTGTTAATCGTGACCGCAGAAAGCCAACAGACAATGAAGCCAAAGAACGCATTGGTGAAATTAGCCGTAGTTAAAATTGAATTGCGGACCATAATAAAGAAAAGGGAAGTGAATGTGAACTAAAAGATAACGTACCGATAACGTCAATTTCTACCAAAGCTAATTTCCTCGGCGCTTTCCTTGGCCTCATTGTCTGTTGGCATTATGTGGTCGTGTGGCGTGTACACGTGAATTATAAACGAACTTATATTTCGCGCATTCGGGCTCATGTGCAATAGCGCACGCGAACAAATCATGGTAGTTACACAGCATATGCACCTGCTATCGGTCACGCAAAATGGGTCTTATCCATGAATCCTCCAGCAGCTGTCAATACTCTTCTGCAGGATGCTGAGGAGTCCATATTATGAGCGAGTAGTGGAGTTTTGCATGTAACGTTATGTGAAGAGTCGATAGCCGTCGCTCTAACTATAGTAACAACACTGTGTCCAGAAAAAAAAAACAAGCTGTCTAGGATGGGCGGCAGAGGAGTGAGATTAGACTATTCTCGGGCGTATAGTGAGGGGTCCTTGCACCAGGAACACATAGCCTTTTGTTCCAATCCCCTCTCGAATTTTCGAGGGATATCGAGGTTTATTCACTAGCTTATTCACTGAACGGCTAGAGTTGGCTGTAATTGGAGGTTGCTGTTGCAGGAGGGGGGGGGGGGTATTTCGGGTTGCGCCGAGTACAAAAAACGGGTGCCGACGACGACCCTACCTGCAGTGGAGAAGGCCCAGGAGGAGGCGCAGTCCCCTTGGTCCCTCACCCCGTGCACCAGGCCCGCCCAGCGGATGCGGGCGTCGAACTCCTCGGGCAGCAGCTCGCGCTTCTTCAGGTGCAGCTCGCTCATCTCCACAGTCTGCCGGTGAGGGAGGAGAGAGAGAGGCGCACATCCTCGTCACAACCAGAAGACCAGCTCAAGAGACGTATAGTTCGATTACACGTCGAACTGGTACGTCTATAGTGCTTGTTTAAATGCGAGCTGGTTAGATTGAGGAAGGCAGCGCGTGCCCCTGTAGGTGGAGAAAGCGAGAAAGCAAGCCGTCTTCTAGTCACGGTACATACTTGTCCTAGAAGCCGCTTTTTCCTTTGCTGAAGCACAGAGATGCAGTTGTATATCGTCGCCCGGCAGGTAGGCGTATCGATGCTACTTTCTGGATTTTTGTTTATGACAACTCGGATGCCTCTCGGAGAGCACTGCGCGGGCGTCTTTCGTCGTCTGTGGCCACACGGTGGTCTATAGAGCAAACTAACGCCAATTATCACCAAAGCTAGCTGACGGTATGAATACGCATGGACCATTTCCACAGAGAGAGAGCGAGGGAGAGAAAGCTTTTTAATGAAACGCAGAGGACTGTGCCGGCAGGCGTAAAGCCGGCTACTTGCTACTCTGCATGGGCAAGGAGACATGGGGTTTAAATACCCTAAGAGAATGAGGGGCGGAAAACAAAGAAAAAATGAAAAGGTGCGAGAGAGATGGACGTGGTATTTAGATGTCAAATTATGTTCAGTATGCTGCATACAAAATGAAGGCTTCGTCAAAATTAGGTTTGGTCATTCTAGTGTCTTAGAGCTGATCAGTTTCGTTTTATTGCAAGATCAAGCAAGCCAATATATCGAAAATAAGCAAAACCACACGCTGTTCGGCATGCATCCGAATTTACACCTGGGCCGGATATCTTACCTAATAGCTTCGAAGTTAATTTTCAAAAAGAGTTCGACGTCGCGTGCTAGTAAATGTTCAAGCGGCCGCACGACGTAACACAGACGCTCAGGCGAGGGCTGCCGCCGGGTGGGAAAGAAACTCGATCATTCGGCACGGACAGACTACGTGTTGCCATCGAAACAATTCTGGCAAGGAACAAGGCGCGAAAGCCAGCACGTGACGTCACTCATTTTTTCATTGCTCTGTGCGCACAATGGCATGTACTTGTGTTTGGTGCATATATTTTGTAGTGAAAATTGTTTATGTTTAAAGTGCAAAACTGACGTTATACATGTATTGATACTTAACATTATCAGTGTTCTTTGTATATGTACATACATATAGTGCCCACCTGCTATGGTCTCAGTAGAGACTGGCACTATTGTAAATAAATATTCAAAGGTTGTTGGCTCCAAATGCACACCCAGGTTGCAAATAACGCCGTAGGAGAACGCTCAAAATCAATGTATACCGAATAGATTTTTTTTATCATTGTGAGAGCTAAATTAGTTTAGTTGTCTGCAACATCGTAGGTTTTAGCTGCTCAATTAACATTTGCTGGGCTAAGTAAAGTCGTCTTTGTGAGCTTGCGTATTCATTTATATATCGAAAATACTTTTAAAATTAACTGCTAGTTTTTTTATACCACATTATAATTACAAAGTTGCTCTATAAGGTTTTTTTTTATCCTGTTCCTATTTAGTTTTTCAACATATAGTTGCAACACGTGCTAGCTATGCCCCACGCACGAAAAAATAATGAACCTCAGTATTTATTTGTAGCACTAAATTGCGTGCTTTTCTTTTGGTAATCGTCCAGTTATTTGTACAAATACTGAATAAGCCTGACATGTTAATCTGGGATTTGCAATTCCTTGCTCTACTTTGCGCTAAGTATCATTTACATCGACTGAGACGAGGCTTTCAGCTGTGCTTACTGTATCGCAGTCGTGGCCGAGTGGTTAAGGCGATGGACTCGAAATCCATTGGGGTCTCCCCGCACAGGTTCGAATCCTGTCGGCTGCGTTTCTTTTGATTTCTTTTTTGTTTTACCAAGCGCTGTCGGACACGCATAAAACGATGTGCTTCATAGCGGGAAATGTGTTCGCTAAAACAAAGGTCCTGCATAAATGTGTTCGCTTGCAAAACTGCCTTTCAAAGGTCATACGAAATATGTTGAGATGTAATGCGTTAGCAAATTACGCTTGGAACCGATAAAGTGCATAATTTTTACAATTATTTGCTCCTAAACAGGGTACGAAAAGGAAACTGGCTATTTCGAGGCATTAGCTTGTCTCAAGGAACGTCTTATCACATACAACACACGGAACCAGTAAATATAGCACATTCCCGCCTCACGAACGCAATACGGTAACGAAATGATTCGTTACAGATTGCCAGTTCTCCTACACAGACAAGACTTCATTACTTTAACACGCTGCACTTGCCTAATGTACTTGCCTTATATGTGTGTGTTTTTACTGCGAAGCTGTCAGACTCTAGTCGGTCGGTATTTTTCGTGTCTGCGTGAGAAGTGTTGCTCACACAAGAATAAATGGCAGGTACAAGTCTTTATGTTTGAGTTTCAGCGCATCGGAATTACGTATTCTCGTATATTCGAGTTACAATCCGATGCTTAAAATCCTATCAAGGCTGAGGCAACACACCTCTTCGGCCTCTGCTTCACGTAGACGGCACCCTCGGACTGACCCACTCGGGGGAAATCGGTTGTTAGATACGGAACCTTTTTCTGAGCCCCCTTCGAGTTCCCCAGACCACATCGAATCGCACCAGTAAGGAATGTAAGTAAGTAAGGAATGCAGGAGCACGGATGCCACATTCCTGAGGCACGACACGTGCAAACAAGTTGGCGGGCCCCACAGCCGGTGGAGCTATTCACTGCTTGACTCTTCCAGAAAGCGAGGGGATAGCCCGGCACTGTTAGAAGTAAAGTGGGTCACGAAGCAGAACGGCTATGATGTACCGGGAAGGCCTGGCAGCGTAGCCCCCATACGCCATTGAAGAGGGCATTTGCAAGCCAGCGAGGCCATACCGCTGGGAGTCGGGGGCCCTCGGACAATTGGGGCCCAAGCGTCGCCCCGTCCGCCTTTGAAGAGCGCATTGCAAGTCAGCAAGGCAAGACCGCAGGGAGCCGCCGGGTGTGACACCACTGCACGGGCGCCTACCATTGGCCGAAAATGGCGTCATCTGAGCGGGCTCTCCCATTGTCCGAACATGACGCGTCTTCCAGACATCGAAGGGCTTAAAAGAGAGACCGGGAGCAGCTAGAGATTGCAGAGCATCCCCGGATTCATCTCTTTCGAACTTCTTGCCGCGGGCCGCAGCGTCCGAGTTGCTGCCGGCCCGTAAGGACTGTACGACTGTTCATTGACGTCTCACTGTAAATAATGTAAAATAAACCTCCGAAGTTTTTTTATCGCAAAGTCCGTCCTCGACTCCTACAACTGGTGGCAGCGGTGGGATTTCCTTCAACTCCTACAACTGGTTGGCAGCGGTGAGATCGCCTCCGAATGCAACAGCTGGTGGCAGCGCTACGGATCAACCTTCGTCGAGAGAGATTCTAAGGAACCGGGAAGAGCGAAGAAGAGAGAGCCTTCGTCGAAAGAGGTCCTAAGAAGGTGGGAGTAGCGAAGAAGAGCGAGCCTTCGACCCAGGGAGTCCGGAGGAACCGGGAACAGCGGACAGATGAACCAGATGGCAGGGTGCTGCAACCGTAAGTGGGCGCGTGGTTTTTTTTTTCCTTTTTGATTCGCCAGACTTCAACTGTTGTGTGTTCATTTTGATAGTTCTTGGAATCGGGAGTTTGTTGCATTGTGTGTTTGCACAAATTAATTAAGGAAAACAGTTCTAACCACCAGTCGGGGCAGCTGCCATGGATCTTAGAAGGTTGACGAGGTTAGACTTGTTGTTGGTGTGCGACGATTTGGGAGCTGAGGCGGATGAAC
The DNA here is from genome assembly GCF_038994185.2 of Dermacentor albipictus. Classification (NCBI taxonomy): domain Eukaryota; kingdom Metazoa; phylum Arthropoda; class Arachnida; order Ixodida; family Ixodidae; genus Dermacentor; species Dermacentor albipictus. The sequence continues at coordinate 101,100 of NW_027225685.1, forward strand.
AGATGAAAACGCCAGCTATCATAAAGGCGATTGAAGAAAGTGGCAATGATGATAAAAACATTGAGCTTGCTTCGGAGGTGATACAAGAACCACGGGAGCGTGAGCGTCGTGAACGTGAGCGAGAGCGTCGTGAATGTAAGAGTGAGCGTAAGCGTGAAGAACGCGAGAATGAACGGAAGCGTGAGCTTCAAGAACTTACTCTTAGGCGTGAGCGTCAAGAACGTGAAATTGAACGCGAACGTGAGTATCAGGAACGTAAGCGTGAGCGTGACCAAAAGTATGAGAGAGGGAAGGCAGCATTGTTAAAAGAGATAGAGTATTGTGATCAGTTAATGGCACAGAGACAACGGCTGTCTGAAAATTCTGTAGGTAGTGCAGAGCACAGGAATGAGCAAGTATCTCGCGCATTTTCGCCAAAATCCGACGAGAAGAGTAGTGCCTGTGAGATTGGCTGCACATTCATAGGTAAAGGAAAAAGACTAGCTGCTAACGATGCCTTAGTGGCAACAGAGGCCGTTAAAGGCCAGAGTGAGAGCGACAAGGTGCTGTGCCAACAGATGACTGTTGAGACAGCTAGGCCAGCTGCGAACAAATTGGCACAGTTACCGCGCGTGTGCGTCGCTTGTAATGTTAGCGAAGTTGCTAGTAAAGAAAAGGGTACTGTTGACCCGACAGACACGAGCACCCATGTCGAGCCCGATAGGCGTGCCGAAGTGATGTGCGAGCTGGACGATGCAGTTGAGAGTAGTTCTCGGGATGGCGAGCTCCGTAGTTCACGAGAGAACAACTGCATTGTTCAGGGATCGGTGCAGCTCTCCGCCAGTCTAGATAGTCCTCAACTCCTACAGCGCTCGGCAGATGTAGATAATACCGCTGGCGCCACAACACGGTGATGGCTCATTTCCTACGAGTCTTTTTTCTTTATTGTTGCTCTTAGCCTTTTTTTTCCTTCCTCCGTGTTTTCGAAGCCACGCCCAATGAGGACCATGGCGATGCCAAGCCGTTCACAAATCGCGGCTGGTGCATTAGGCCTTCAGCACTGGCGCGGCGGAGTGCGTCAGCCATAGAAAGAAAGAGATAAAGAAAGAAAGAAAGAAAGAAAGAAAGAAAGAAAGAAAGAAAGAAAGAAAGAAAGAAAGAAAGAAAGAAAGAAAGAAAGAAGCACTCGGACAAGATATGAGATCAAGACTGACGATCAACTAACGTCTTGCTCAACTTGAGAAAAGGGGAGAGGAGGCTTACTCGAAAGTCCTATGCGACAAGTTCTCTGCCTCTTATTAGGAGCCCGTTGAATGTTTTTTATTTATTAAAGTACTGGCGAGGAAATCCTTACATGTGGAGACCATAAACGCGCATACGCAGACAGTAATCGTAGGTGGTTTATCGGTAAACTTGCAAAAAAAAGAAAACAGCACTGTCTGAGCTTACCGGTCTCTCTGGTTGGTGGGTGCCGAGCCTGTAGCGGATGCCTTCGTCCAGGAGCTTGCCTTGGAAGAACGAGTAGTTTGTCGCCTTCCACCTGCGAGAGGTCGAGAACAGCCAGGTCACTTTGCGCCGTCGCGTTCGCTCTGGTAATCATGCGGCGCAAGTAACGTGCGAAAGGGGATCGTGGTTCAGAGCGCATGCGCGCACTCGCTGCCGGTGCCATGGTGTAACGTGTGGCACCCGCTGGCTCCTCCGCTTTACCGCTGTACCGGTGTTCAAAACAACTTTGAGGGCATAGTGCCATCGGGGACTTTAACGGCGAACATTAGGAATAGCTTTAGGGGTATGTCTCGTCAACCCACATGCTATAGTAGAGTATTTATGCCGTCGAAGTAACACTCAGCGCGCCAGACTTGTTAAACACGGACAGAATAGAAAAGTAATACAACAAAATCGCTGAACTGGCAACTAAGCTTACGTTGAAAAGAAAACGGGAGAACGTATATCCATAGACCTGCCAGTCAAATGATCGTGGCACATGCGCAAAGCAACACTCACAGCCTCTCTGCAGCTAGGTATCCAAGAGACAATCAAACAGGAAAGAAATGATCCGTGTTCTCTTGCGCACGTGCCGGGACCATTTTATTCGTATGTGTATGAATTATATCTTTCGTTTTTCTTTTTTTTCTTTTCTCAACAAGCTTAGTTCGGAGTTCAGCACTTGTGGCATCTTTCTTTTCTCTGTCCGTGTTTAACCTTGTCGTGCTGAGTAATAATTACTTCAACGATGAACATCGACCAGGTAGCCCAACTAACCATTCTGCGCCATGCAGAAAATTTATGTTTCTGTCACGATAAAAAAAATAAAATTACATTTTTTTTACTATTTCAATTTAGCCCATTAAGGACTACTACTACAGGCACAGGACCGATAACCGGTGGATCATTAGAGTTACAGAATGGGTTCCAAAAGAAGGGAAGCGTAATTGATGATGGCGGACGATTAGGTGGGGTTGATGAAATTAAGAAATCTGCAGGTAAAGACAAGGGTAATTGGAGATCGCAAGGAGAGGCCTTCGTCCCGGAGTGGACATAAAGATAGGCTGATTACGACGATTATGATTATGATGAACTCTACAGGCATCCTTTGCGGCAGCAGTGGCGTAGTCAAAGTTCTCGTACCACTACTATCCCTCCAACCCCAACGTATCTCGGTACGTATCAGAAAGAATGCCTTACTTTAGAGACCATTTGACTTCTTTAAGCTACTTGCAAGTTATATCCCAACCACAGACAGTTTTACCTTTAACTTCGGGACTTTCTTTGCCAACTTTTTTTTTCATGCAGTGTTTGCAGTTACGTGAAATTGATCGATAAGCCTGAAATATAAACCTGAAACATGGGCAATATGGCCGCCGGTGTTTCGAGCGACGTTGTGGCGATTCCTTTTAGGCAAACGTTGCTGCGTCACAAGCATGTTGCTGTACGGAGCTGAAGGCGGTTTGCTACGTGAGACGCCGTGAACAACGGGGTTCGAGTGACGGCACGCTGTAACAGTGCCGTGCCAAGTGACAGCGCTGACGGATATGACTCTCGGAGGATGGGCGGTATCGACAAGCTGTCATTCGTCAAGCGAGGCCTAATTGTTTTCTTTCGTTTGAAGTGACTTTGGCCGGCACCGGGAGGCGCCAATAGACGCTGGCAACGAACGAAGTTCTCATAAGCTCACACAGGGAAGCGCATAAGCTAGCAATTAAACTTTGTTGCATTTTTTTTCCGAGGGTAACATCATAGCAAAGCCTCGTAACGCTCAACTGTCTGTCTTTCTGCTACATTTTAAAAATACATTGTCTTTAGGCCACAGTAAGACAGATGCTGTACCGACACGCGTATAGGACCTTCCATACTAATTATGGTTTTTGCCTCCCTTGATGATCTCTTGCGTACATCTGTCGAAGCTGATTATAACACACTTTGGAAAGAAGGAAAGAACTCATCCACAGTCATTGCAGTGCAGTGATAGGTGCATCGCTGTGACTGTGAATTAGGAACTCAATTTAGAGTTGTTGGTGTAGATTAATCGTGGCGTCAAACAGAACACAATAAAAAGTAGACGGCCAATGGCGCCACATACTCGCAATTGAGTTGCGAATAGTGCAACTCAACTGCAACCCAATTAGCAACTCAATCAGCAACTCGATTTCGCTACTCGCTGTAAAGTTGTTCAACTCGGTTGCACCTCACAGCGTTCCGCTTGGCGCCTAAACCTCGGTGTGTAGATTGACAGACCTCGTAAAAACGGGCATACTTTGGTCTTTTGGTCTGTCCATCTTTCGCCGCGCCTACAACAAATTATCTTGTCGCGCGCAAAACTTGAGACATCGTTTTATCTGACGTCGCCTGCAAGCGCCCACCCTTGTCCAAGTCGGTTCGTGGTGCACTATGAAAAACATAAGAACGGAGGCTGCTTATCGCGTGGTTGAAATTCTAAAAGACCGGCGCTTACACGAAGTACACTGAAAGAGCGGCACACGTATACATACACGAGTGGCATGCATTCGAGCTGGTTCCTATCCGCGCAACCAACTCGGTTTGTAGCGGTGCGGAGCCCGCTGGAGATTGGTGTCAAAAGAAGAAAGCCTGCACCGGCCGAACGTGCTAGCTGCTCCGAGAGCAGTCGGAGTAGCCAGTGATCGCGTTTCTGGGGGATCTCAGCGGCCCGCTCAGGTTAAAGGTACGGGAGCGCATCCGAAGGCTCCCTGCTGGAGCGCGGCGCTCCGAATGAACCGGGCTGATGCGTCCCGAGCGCTCGATTTGCACCAAACGAATGCAAAACGCACCACGTAGAGCGCTCTATAGAGCGCTCCAAAGCGACCACTCGAATGTTTCGTTAGGCTCAAGAAGACGGTGCAACCGACCGTGCGAGTGCGAGGGCGAGCAGGCATGGCACGGGCGAAAAAGTTGAAGGCGAAGTGGGGCTCACCCGAAGTTGCCCTCGTTGATCTGCCTGATCAGCTCCGGCCTGTTGATGCACACCCGGTCTTCGCACTGGAGCTGGGCGTGGCGGTCCGACACTCTGCGGCAGGTGCTGTCGAACAGGAAGAACGGCGAGCGCAAATCATGGACGAGTGGAATTGAAAGTGCGGCTTATAGGCCGTGGGTCTTTCGACCTCACTTATCTTTGTGAACGATTGCGCAGTGTAACATGCCTTTTATACAATTGAAATACTTGCCTTCCCTTTTCTTTGCCCGAAATGGTTGCTTTGTCCCTCGATTACGATGCGATACGATTGTATATATAACGAGCTCGACGAGTTCAAAAGCAATAGTTTTCAACGACCATTGAGAGATAACACAGGTGTTATCGTCATGATGTCTATATCACCTTCAATGCGGATTTCGTCAAGCGCTCTCCCATTGCGCCTGATTTACCTAATCGGACTTGGAGTCACAGGATTGCTTGCAAATTTCATAGACTAATAGAACAATCTAGTCCTGTACCATTCTTGGGCAATTGTCCATTGAAACCCATGCCCCCCCCCCCCCCCCCCCAAGAATCTCATCTGGTGAAAGACAAAGAAAGGTAAAAAATGAAAACGTATGTTTTTAGCCGATAGCACAATTGAACGTAAGCTGATTCTAAATAGAGATGGGAGAGAGAGAGAAAGCCGTTTATTGAAACGGCAGAGAATTCTCCTGGCGTGTGTAATGTCGCCCACATGCTACTTGCATAGAAGAGGGATTGAAAGGCCCTGAGAGAAAGAGGGCGGAAGACAAAGAAAAAAAAGACAATTGTGAGAGAGAAAAGGTAGACTTAGTATTTACACATGTTCCCTCTGTTTCATTCAAAAGAAGGCGATGTGAAAATTAAGTTTCTTCCTTCTAATGTGTATATAAAACAATTTCTGAAAGCTTGCCAAGCAAACCAATATCTTGAAGGTCAGCAAACAGCAAGCTTAAAGCCAACCACTGCTTCGAAAGACAAGGCGTAGGACCTCATGTGATTCTAAGCGTTAGTGGTGCCTGACTAATTTTGTCCACTTTGTTTTCACGTGACTTTCTTTCACTTATATAGGCTGGGCATTCTAACAGGAAACGCTCTATTGTTTCTGTGCCACCACAATTGTTGCAGTACAGTGATTGGTAGATTGCCCAAGTCGGCACAAGTAACTTCACAAATGCAGCGTTCAGGCGAAGACGATGATACTGTTTTCTTGGCACCGGGGAAGTTTAGGCGTAGTTATCGATCCCTATCCCGGGTCTATCGAGTGAAGGAATGTACGCTGGGGTACATGTTGGGTCCAGGCGCGCTTCTTTTCCACACAAGCATGACTTTTTGTCATCGCCGATGCGTCACTTTTTTGTATAACACATCTTTACGTATTTCTTGTACTCAAGAGCCCCTGCGGGCTGTTTCATCCGTCATCTCATTTCCGTGAAGACCGCAATGTCCTGGAAACCACTGGAATGCAATGAAGTGGCCAGCAGCGATTTTAAATACTTTTTTTATGAAATTACTTTCAAAGTGTTCGAGGAAATACAGGCTTCCATTACGTTCTAACAAGGCAACATATTTTACCTCATACACCCGACAAAAAGAGTTGAAGACGGAGCTTAAATTACATTTAACAGCGTCGCTATTGAAATACACGTTTTTATGATTATATTTCAGTGCAAAACTGACACATAATGCTCATCTAAAACCACCTTATCAGCGAGTTACCTAAGATCGCTGCTGTTCTCATTAGAATCTAAAATTTCATTCCATAATGTCTAAAACAATAACATTACCATGCTCTGTTTCTCTCACAGCCATATGCTTTAACTTATTGGTATGGAGAACGACTGCTAAAATAAATTGCAAGGGACTAATAGCTCTCCGAAAGGTATTATTCGCTTATGTATCAAGACTGATATGAAGACATACGAACCGTGCCATTGCTTTCCGCAGATAAAATGTTATATGAGCAATAACAATACTGATTCGGATCCATAAAGGCAACCAACATAGTCAACAAAAGTAGGACACCTGTCACGCTACCCACCATGCACGGCAGAGCACACAACATGCACGTTGAACACCAACAACACAAAACAGAAATTTCGATAGCAATATAGGAACTAAATAAATAAGTAAATAAGCAATATGGCCAGACACATATAGGAAAGTATTTACAGAATGGGTTAAAGAAATTTTCCATTAGGGTATTTTAGCGTCGTTGGTTTAGTGTTATATGTAATTTGCGATTACTGCAGTGAATCATCGAGTTACCTTGTTTCTGAGATTTTCTTGATGCATTGTTTGTTATTCCCACCTGCACGAAGCTAAGAGAAAGACTTTTTTTCTTTTATTTTAAAAGAATATATGCTATTGCATCTAACGTTTCAAAGCACTGTGTATGAAAATTCGTTCGTATAAGTTAACAGTAGCTTTACCTTTATACGGGGCATTCACGTGACGTCACTGTACGCCATTGCGCTTCACTGTTCACAGCTTCCACTGTGCTGAGGATAAGCGGATCGAGATAATGCACATCTTTTTGACGTGCTGGCTCAACAAAAAATGGCGCTCTCGATGACGTCAATGCACACCTCCTATGTGTTGATTTTAGCGTGCTCTTTCTAGCGCTGCATAACGCTGTAAAGTTGTAGTCGGGGGTAAATAAATAATAGAGAGTTTTCGCGTGTCTGGTATTCCGGCAAAGCTTAGTCGGATTTTCGGGTCGGCGGAGGTGTAAACGTTAGCGGCCGCGGAGTGGTGAGTGGCGTCACCACGCCGGCAGCTCACGTTTACGCCTCCGCCAACCCGGCAATGCGCATAAAGCCTTGCTGGAATACCAGGCACGCTAAAACTCTCTAAGTGGTTCTACCCGCGTGCTCACAACTGGCTCCAGGCTACTGTACGCGTACGGCGCTATGCAACGTTGTAACTCATCACAAGCTGCACGGAGGTCAAACTAGTGTTCATATCCGCACGAATATTTGTTGAGAGAAAACGAAGTCTCATTTTTCGCGTAGCATGAACCAGAAACTTCTGCAGAAGCCGAAGGGAGTGGGTGAGGGTACTCTTACCATCTGTTGCAGTCGACGTTGACCGTCTGGTTCTCGTAGTACCGCACACCGTCGACGATGCACTCTGCACAGTGAACAAGGCAATGTAATCGTACTGTGACGCGGACGCTGTGGCCGGTGAGATGAAACGTGGAAGAGATGTCTGACTTAAATCGGCCTCAAAAGTTTACGGACCATGCTATGAGACAAAAAGTTCAGTATTTACGTAGCCTGGACACGCACGCAACCAGATAAGCTCACAAACTGCTCGGAAGTTGAGCATTTCATTATATCGCATGGTGCAAAATTGGCGACGTTCTTGTCGAAAAAAAAATCCATATGTTCCCATAACCACCCTATTCAATAATCCCATATGAGGCATGTAACTACATATAAAAAGTCATATATGTTCGCATCTTCATAGTAGATTGTTAGACATAATATATATATATATATATATATATATATATATATATATATATATATATATATATATATATATATATATATATATATATCATATTATATTATATCATATCACAAGAAGCCAACAAACACTGACACCAAGGACAACATAGGGGAAATTACTTGTGGTTAATAAATGAAATAAAGAAATGATAAATATAATGGAAATTAAAGTAGATGAAAAAACAACTTGCCGCAGGCGGGAACCGAACCCACAATTGGTAGAGCATCGCACGCGAAATGCGAAGGTTGTGGGTTCGGTTCCCACCTGCGGCAAGTTGTTTTTTCAGCCACTTTAATTTCCATTATATTTATCATTTCTTTATTTCATTTATTAAGCACAAGTAATTTCTCCTATATTGTCCTTCGTGTCAGTGTTTGTTGGCTTCTTGTGATATGAGTATATATATATGACTTTGTTTGATGGGGACCCACTCTACTGTGAGCGCCTGAACTTGCTTGTCTGATGCGGCGTTGTTATCATCCCTGTTATAGTCGATAATAAAAAGCAGCCCTAAAACACTGCGCTCGTGTCGTAATTCTTACTCGTCTCTTGTGTATCGCGCTGTTCTTCGTCGATACTGAATACCAACTCGCCAAGAATCCTTGTACTCTTTAAATCGGTTCAGGCAGAAACATCCTTTAAAAAGTCCGTCATACCCGCCGCGATATCCTAGTGGCTGATAGCGTTGCTCTACTGAGCTTGAGGCCGAGGTCGCGACTGGCCGCATTTCAATGGAGGCGAAATGCGAAAATGCTCGTGCATTTAGAATAAAGTGCACGGCCAAAAAACGAAAACGAAAGCCCAGGTGGTCAAAATATTTCCGGAGTAGTAATCATGTCGTGGTTTTGAGCAAGAAAAAGCCCCAAGATTTTTCGCTTAGCTCCGTTCTCAACAGTTACTTATTAAAGAAGGAAATTACGAACCTATGAATTTCGCTCCAGAATGCCAGCGCCGGCACAGCGACGTGACGTCACTGTTGTCGCAATATATTTTTCGAATTTGAGTCGTTTTCTTTTTCCAAAAGAAGAGCTTTGCTTTGCAGCGCTACACTTTCTAGCCTTCCGGTGCTCAGAGCGGATATTCAATTTTGACTTCGGCAAGAGGGAGGGCAGACATTGTTGCGAAGTGTACCCACATTCGTAGTCGACGCGTAGGGAGGACGGTTGCGGTCGGACAGGGAGCCAGAACACGATAACGGGGTCACCAAAGGAACCCAGTGCTCGCTTATGCATAGTTGGTTTCCCTCGACAATTTCTAGGTCCCATTACTACCGATGGGCTGTCTCAAATCTTACTTCCTCTAATACAGCGGACTTCTCGTCCGATAATATACTTCGCCCGCCCGTGCCCTGTGGGCGTCGGAAGCAGACGGCGTGCGTACTTCCGGTTGCAACGGCCGCAGTCGTCGGCTAATTGTCGTCTGCTGCACCGCGATAAAAAAAAAAAAGAAACACCACGAGCGACGTGGCTGTTGGCAACGAGAGCGGCTCGGGCACGTGGGGCGACCATGAGAACGGAACAACGCACCCTGCAAGGCGCGCGCGATAGGCTTCGAGCGGGCACCACGGCAGAGTGTCTCATTCATTACGGGCTTCCGCCCTCTCGTCCTACAAGTCTGCTTCGCTGCAAATGCGCCTCGCACTGGCAAGCTAGCTGTTTTAATCCATTGACAAGAACTGCAAGGCACCACGTCACAGCAGCATGTACATGCCACTTCGTTCACTCGCTTATGCAATGACAAGAGTATAACTGAAATATACGGCGACAAGAGAAGGAGCGCAAACGCAAGCAAAAACACACTGAAATGTCGGTGACGCGGATCCAGCTACCGGAAGAACACTTACTTCGAGATGACCATGTATTCTCATGGAAAAAACACGAGCCACCAGTAAACGCAATCTCTTCCTCTTCCGTGAGTTGGATGAAGGGAATCAGCCAATCGAAAGGTTCGATCGAGTGAGCAAGAAGAGCACGAAAAAAAGCAATCATCGACGCACCTGAAGGCACTCAGATGGAAGGCGACTCAGAAAACACAGATTCTGCTTTTCCATCCTTGAGGACCATCGACGTCTTAAAGTCAGGACTGGCAGTTTATGATGCAGGCCACTTTCGTACGACATTAACTTTTCGCTCGCTTTATCCCGCGAGAGAAGCCTAATTTCCCATTAGGCGCACCAAGAACATCTGCACATTTCGCCAACTTTTCTCCGTGCACCCTACTCACCCAAACTGAGTACGCGACCCTGTCGCACGAGGCGACTCTCTGTGCGCGTTCAACAGTGTTGGTGCCTCATAAATCGAGCGAGCTCCCTGCTGTGCTCGGTGTCATGATTCGAGGTGCTACGGGGGTCAGTCGTCAGTGGTAGATGCACTTCACTGCTGCCAGCGGTTAGGTTTGGTGCGACATTGAAAATCGTAAGTTCGACAAAGTGGACGACGAACAACGCGGAATCAGAATTATTTATTGCTGTCTTGTAGCAGCATTAGACCTTGGTCACTATACGAGTCGCTTTGTTCGGTAATGCCCACACAGTCTATGAACTGACTCCATTTCGAAGGTTGACAGTACTTTGACGTGGAAATGCAATCTCGTTCGTGTATGCGGACTTAAACAGCAAGTTTGCGTGGATCACAGTTTTTCCGGTACCTTGCCAAACAGTGCCCTGGCCATAAACGGGATATACATTCGTGTATTCATTTACGTACCTCACAGGCTCCCCGGTTGCAGTATTAGGTGAGGGGGGAACGCATATTAGTTACAAGAGGAACAACAGCTACCTCATGCAACACTCAACGAAACAAAAACAGAAAAACTAGCAAGGCTTGCGCAAGCTGACGCTAAACCAAATAAAATGAAAAGAAATGAAAACCGGGTGCCACGTTAAAAAATCTCAAACGAAACAGTGGTAGTCGTTCGTCGTTCTCCATGACAAAACGACGAACAAACAAGGATATCCTTTCGCTAAACGGCTTTCAAAAGAGCACACAGACAGACTGCTCTCAGCGCGCCGCGAAACCTTTCGATGACGTAACCGAAGCGACGTGTGCGGTTACATCTGCCTCAATGTCATCGGTTGTATTGTCTGCTGTCATCTCGACAGACGGTATGGTGCGTCAACCTTATGTGCGTGTTATGTTACGTTGCGACGACTATCATTCGCTTCTGGTTTAACGTGAGAACGCTTGTGCCGAAGCGTTCCAAGGGCGCTGTTCTCGAATAAGCATGCTTGCATATAGCTTTCCTTTGTATTTTTTTTTTCAGTAGATCGCCTGATTAAGTACACGAGAGAACAAAGAATGGGTACATCCTGGGCTACTGACGTGGCACTACCTGCAGAGTCTGCAAGATTGATTAGCATGTGAATGAGATGTTTAGCATTATAATCAGATGATTAGCAGTGAATTAGATGTACTGTCTCACCTGTACATGCTGTGTTTTTATGCTATACAATTTTCTTTTATTTTAGAAATACCTATGAGCGCAGCGAACGTGGCGTTCTTACAGAAGGGCTCCTAGGGAAGAGGTACATATTTTTGCACTAATAACGTGAATTTCAGAAGACTAATTAACAGAAAATTTTCAATTATTTTTTATAGCATTGGAGGCAGTCCCACCGTCGCGCTGTATTGGCTGTTGGCAGTTTAGCCATTCTATGGCTTCGTCAGCATCCAGCTTTAAGAGGAAGTATGATGGGCGCGGTCCAACAGCAGGTGCAGACCATAAACCGCGCCCACCTCATAACTGATTGATGCTGTGACGAGTATAATTTAGATAACCTTTTTTCCTTCTTTTTTTTACAGTGAAGTTGTTAGCGTCTAGTTGGTCGACATCTTTCGCGGCGTCGTCCCCACGAAAAAAAAAATAACGAAAAGCTTTAGCGATTGAAGCGAAAAGTGTATACATTCTTTTGGTATCGCGCATACAACATACAGCGCAGCATTCCTTCCAATAGGGAACAAGCATTCGAACCACATAATTGATGATAAGGCACTCCTGACAACAATGCGAAGCATATAGCGCTGGCTTCTCGCAAACGTTTCACGGTAAAGATTACTGCTGCGCAAGCTGTCGCGGCGACGCTAGCTTGCGAAGTCAGTAGTGACGTCACTAGCCTTTCATATAGAGAAGAATCAGCCTAGCAACTGATTTCACGGTTGTTGCAGCAACGCTATGCGTGGGCAACGCATAGTTAGGAGTTCCTACAAGCAGCGTGAATACAAGGAGCGGCAAAAGGAAAAGAAACGACAATACGACCAGCGGTGACGAGCTGTCAAAATTACCGTTACTACCATTAGTCTAGAGCAATAAAGCATCGCATAACCCTCTTATCAGCTGTAGTGGTGGTTTTCAACAGCTGCGCTGGGCATCCACTTTCACAGGGCCTGGATGGCGAGTCAATTTCTTTTTTTCTATTTGCTTTGCACTGAATCGATACAATATGTTATTTCTTCTAGAATTTTGTCAGTTAATTCCAGTTTGAAGCTGTGTCATGCGGTTCCTTTTTGTGAAAACCATTCAGCATAACGAAAAGTGGTTTACTTCAGAAGACCTTAGTTCACTCGAGTGCCAGGGACATCAGATAGAGCATATTGTACAGTTCAGAAACATATTTCAAGATTATATATATAATTTCGCTCTCCAATCGTGGAAATTGGGCATATTCGTGGCTAGAAAAAACTTGGGTAGCAAAAACGTCGTCGTCGTCGTTGTTGTTGTTTCTTTTACACTTTCTGGCCTTTTCCAAAACAATGCAGTCTGTTCAGCCTTTTATGCGTGGCACTTCGGCAACACTTGCTTATCATGCATGACTTTGCACGCATCACTTCCCTTTCGCGGGAGGCATAGGCTTACCTACACAAAATTCATAGGCATGAGTGCACAATCTTACTTCTTTTGCACATAATCTTAATTTTGACGTAGCGCAAGCTTGTACTGCCAAGTAAAGTGAACGCGCCATGTTTTGTGGGTGCATATAGCAAAACTAGAAAGCGAAACGAATTTTATGTTTTCCGCACAGTGTTTATATGTCTTCCTCAAAGCGAAGTTCCCCTAATTTCCCGATATTTACCTCATCAAAACTCGCATAAGTGGAAGCTGCGCGAAAGTGAAGCGTTTTTACAGTATTATCTGGAATATATTTTGAGTACTTTGGATGCACTTCACAAGCGCTGATCCAGTCTCTGCTAAATATTCACACATATGATCCATAATAAAATTCGGAGCCGCAAAAGCAGGAACTAGACACGAGAGCACTTCTTTTTTTTTTTATTGAGCAAATTCTGCTCGCAGCAATCATTCGGCCGCCGCTGCCGCACATCTTACTCTGCGCCGACATACGCTTTGAAGTCCCGTGATCTAAAAGCCATCATTAGTCAGATTATTCCACCAGCTTCCCGAAGTTTGGTCAGCAGTTCAGCATCGGAATGATCCGGAGAACATCGGTCAGAACAATATGGCAGCTGCCATAATTACAAGCGTGAGAAGGGATACAAGGAGAAGTGAAGCTTGTTCTCGCTCGGCTATTATCTGTCGGCTAACTGACGACTCAAACGACCTTTCACTATTTTCCAGCGCAAATTCATTTACCTTTCTCTTTCTATTGTTAAAACTTAAGACCTTCGCCAGAGCACTTGAGCCTTTATTTACCTCTAGCATATGGATACTTCTGCATTGTAACAGAAGGTGTTCAATACTTTCTGGACTATTTACATGCGCTACATGCAGACGAATAGCCATCGGCAAATTTCCTTTTCGAGCAGATCATTCTGAGAATCACGCAGTCTCAAACCGCTTCGAGTTTAGTACTTTACATTATGATTAAACTTGTATCTCCTTCGCCTATTTATATCGTGCTGTTTTATGTGGTTGTGTAGCTTGCTTACCTCGATCCGTTGCCACTCTTTACTATACAGGCCCTTGTTCCCTCTCGGATTTTAGGTTTGAGGCACTTTGCTGCTGTCGACGCGTCCGTTAACGAAGTAATTACTGATTAGTTTCGTGGCACATATGGACATTTTATAAATTGTGAGCAAGCGTTTTTCGAAAGTTGCCTACGGATTTCCGTATTTTACTAACGCCTGCCCATCAGTATGCGAAAAACGAGTCCGTTGCCAAATGCGGGCGATCGCCGAGATTTCCCACGGCCGTTTGCGAGCATATTTTGTGGAAGCTTCTGCCGAAAATCTGGGCGCTGGTATTCGTAGTCGGCGAGTATATTATACGGAACGTAGTCTGTTGTTACAATATCTACTGTTTCTCCGTGGGACGGGTACAACCAAGATGCGCGTTTCTGAAAGACCACAATCATCGGCGTGTACTGCTCCACCTTGAATTTCAACCTTCAAGTTATATCACGAAAAGCAAAAAAAAGGCACCAAGAAAAACATACAGGGAATTACTTGTACTTAATAACTGAATTAAAGAAATGATAAATGAATGGCAATGAAAGTGGATGAAAAAACAACTTGTCGCAGGTAGGAAACGATCTCACGTTTTCGCATTACGCGTGCGATTCTCTAACCAATTGAGCTACCGCGGCTTGGTTTCCCCATCCACGTTCTTTGGGTATTTGTGTGTTAGTACTAGAACTAACCTTGGGAGTGCTAGCCAGCGCCACCACTCACTTTAGCGGCATATGTGGAACATCCTTTCTGCCGCAGGCGTCACGAGTACGTGATCTTTCTGGGCGAAGGCAACTGGTCAATAAACCCTCACATGCTAACTGAAAGCATCAATGTTGCCGTATTCGAGACCCAAGTTATGCAAGAACGAGAAGAAAGGGGGTTCGCTCGATTGGCTAGAGAATCGCACCCAGAGCAGCATGTAGGCAAACACATCTGCGCCGGCAAGCATCTCTGCTTTTAAATATATATAGAGATCTTCCGCACACTGATGGCATACTTTCTTTTTCCTGTATATTGTCAAGCTGCTGGTCGTGATCTCGGCGTTCCTCTGACGTGCGCTTGGACCCGTTCTTATTACCCCTCGGACTTCTTTGTCTGGAACCACTTCTGAGATTGCACCGGCTCGTGACTTGTGGTGCGTGTGAGACCCCACACTTTACGCTCGATTTCCAGCTTTCGATCCCTGTGCGTTCATGCAGTCTCTTCACGGGCTGCTGACCTTCGGACTGCAGTGCCTTTCAAGAAAGAAAAAAAAAGTTCTGCTCTTCTCCTGTGAACAGGTGGATTCTCGCGCTATGACTTTTTTTTTGTAATCTTTCTTTTCTTGTGACGCCGTCGCGTGCACTCATTTATCGCTTAGACTTATTGAGAGGTAGCGATATCTACGTGTACACATGCCCCCTTCTTCACGTGGCGTCCTTCGGGCTTTGGATTGCTCCCCTCCCCTCCCTGGCGATTTCTTTTTTTTATGTGACACTCGCAGTTTTCTCGCATTTAAGTTTGTTACATTCGAGACCTTCCATCCGTCTCAGAGCCTGTGCAGCCTCGTAGGCTATTTACTATGGCGTCGCCTCGCCCCCTCCCCCCCCTCCCGCCCCCTCGCTTCGACACAACGCGCTGACCTCAGCCAGTTCCACGGAGTGAATGCCCCGCTCCGTATGGGCTTCTTTCACTCGAGTCGCTGCCACAGCGCTCGCAGCCACGCACCAAGAAGCCATGTTCTCTGCCTCGCGTTATTGTGTTTACCTAAACTGTCGTCTGCGAGTTGAATTCGGCAATTTCCGGAAAAAAAAAACTAAATAAAGCTGCAAGACCGTTTCCCGTTTCCTAGCGGTTATGTTCCTTCCGTAAGTTTACCCTGCTTACGAGTTCATATCGGATGCAAAGGCGTTGATGAACCAAAGCTATCATCAATGCCGCCCTTTGAGTTTCTAATATTAACCCGTCGCACGAGTACTTTAATAAAAGCGAGCACGCAAAACCTGCTCCAAATTTGGCGTCTTGTGCGGCGTTCTACAAACCTGCCGGTGGTTTCCAAGCACAGCTGTGCTCACGTCGCTTGAAATCCACGTCCTGCTGGGGGCAGGGGCCAGGTAAGTATGAATGGATACATAACTTTCTTTGATTGCTGACAGAAAGATTTGACGTTCGCTCCGTTTGATATATATCCCACGAAGCATCCCCATAATTGTGGGTTATCTTTCTTGTAGGTCCGTGATATGCTTGGGTAGAGTGCCAACCTTCTTCTTCCTGTCTTTGCTTGCATTTTATCTCTCTCTTTCTCTGCCAATTTTTAATGGGACGAAATTTCCTAAACTCAGCTGATTTTGTCATAGTGTATGGAGTTAATTATTATTATCAGGTTAACGTTACTCTTTACTGTTTGCTAAAGAGGTTTCGATATTTTCGCCCAATAGTCAGTTTAAGTATAAGTGACTGTTTATTGCTGTAGCGCCACAGTGCCGCTGCTGACACGTGACATTTGAGAGCTTTAGATGTGGACGCCCAAAACCCTGTATGACCCAAAACCACAGGACGTGGCAAGGGTACGCGTAGCGAGAACAAAAAGAGCGCGAAGGGCCCACACTGGAATCCGCGCCCCTTAACGCTAGGGCGCTGTTGGGTACCGTATTCTAAAACTCTCCATTGATTAACCTGCCTTTACAGCTCTCGTAATGCCGTCGCGGTGACTTTTGGTGATAGAATTCTTAGAATTGGGCAGGGTATACTGTTACGTTGCCCCCCTGTTACATGTATTATTTGAGCACGGATGAACGCAGCTCCATATCTTCCCTTAGACGCGCACATTCGTATGTTACTCTTGTATTGCCTCCTATGGCCTTTGTATTTCGTCTGTCTAGTATTCGCAATAAGGTTACAGTCTCCAATGTCACGCAGCAAAAGTAAACGTATTCTTTTTATCGGCACACTTGGCGTTTACAGCAAAGATTCGGAAACTGCAGCTTTCCAGGGTGTGGAAAATGTATTTGTTTTCAAGGATGAAAGGAAAAGAGCTGCTCTTCACAAAAGGCGCGTAACTTCATTTACCCAAAGGGGAAAATAAAGTAGTGCCAAACAAGCAAGTAGCGGATATTGCCGATCAAATGCAATATCGATGACGATTGGCCATCGATGACGACCATGGTATGCCAGTTAATGACACTTGCGAAACAAATTGGGAGTTGAGAGCACCACCAGGAGGCGTGTGATTTCCGAACACATCGGCTGCAAGCCCTGCTAAACTATAGGGTAACTTGTTTACCCGAGAAGATGACGAAGCATCGTGGACATCATTTCTCCTAGGCGCTCGCTCTGCCGTGGAGCACGGCATGCTTTGGTTCTTTTCTGACGAAGAAAGTATGACTTATGTGGTGGATGACAGGAACATAGCACGATAATTTTTTTCTTTTTTTAAGCGAAGCTTTATTTGCCCGCTTTCCCGGGTTTGGTGTGGCTGCCTGTCAGCTGGGTCGGTCGCTCACCGAATCCATTTGTGAATCATAGGTTATATAAAAGTACCCCTTGTATTCTGACCATATACGCAGAACTCTCATCCGCGTAACCAAAAAAAAAAAGTGTGTTCCTGCATAAAACCTGAATATGTAACGTCGGCTCACAGGCGGTTCTAATTAAAGCACGCCGATCTGTTGACGGAATGGTGAAATTTGATTAACGAATTCCTCGATTTCTTTGATTTAGACATTGCACACTTTGATCTAGCCCTACGCGTGTGTCCATCCTTGGCCATCCCTGTTCCTCTAATAATGCTACCTAAAAACTGAATATATATATATATATATATATATATATATATATATATATATATATATATATATATATATATATATATATATTGATTGACATGCTTTACTTTTTTTTTTACTTAGCCATTCCGTATGTGCCACTAGGGGTGTGCCTGCTCTTGGCCAACCCACCAGAATGCGCATGTCCCACTGCGGTACAAGATGTACAAAATCCGTAGGTGTTGCCCGATATTTCTCGTAAATTTCTACGCATACATTTGTTATCACCATTCCTTCGTCAACGAGTGTTATGCGTCGCCTTCGTCTTTGTGACATTGCTGCGTAATTTGTCTCGCACTGTGCATCCACTTGATTTGGTGCTTGCATTTCAACACAGCTTGCGAACGGCGCAGCGCTTAAACATTAAAAAATTACATGACACTAAAGTTGCGACCTACGTGGTCGATAAACATGAACGTTCCATGAAATCACTCAATGCATGCGATGACAGTAAACAAAATTGTATGCAACGCCAGGAGTTGAAAAACATTTATTTACAGCCTTTTTTTTTACTTATGGGGTTTTACGTGCCAAAACCACTTTCTGATTATGAGGCACGCCATAGTGGAGGTCTCCAAAAATTTCGACCACCTGGGGTTCTTTAACGTGCACCTAAACATTTATTTACAACTATACTTAATCTTCACTTCATACACATTCCAACATTTGCATTAGATTTTTTTTCCATCCCTACAGATTTTTCCAATGCTATGAAAGCCATGCTATCATTGTCTACCGTGGTCTTGAGAATTGCCAGCTATGATGACCGCGTCATACGGCCCCTATTTACCCCTGATGGCCTCAGAGTAGGTGCATGCTGCATATATTGAAGTACTGGAGGTAGCGGCAAAACATGTATTTTGTTTCGTGACGGGGGCTACCACACATCTTCCAGTAAGACTCTACGGGAAGGAGGGAAAGAGATAAGAAGAAGGCACGGAGGTTAACCAGAATCACGTCCGGTTGGCTACCCTACACCGGGGGAACGGGAAAGGGGGAAAACAAAGATAACAGGGAGAGAGCGGAGGGAAGGAAAGAAGGAAATTGCAGTGAGTTCGCTGACGTGTGTGGCCTTACAGAAATTGCAATTATAGTCACAAATGGTCGCACAAGCCCGTCATCCTTAAGAAGCACAAAAGTGCCTTCACCGCTTTATGGGCGACGGGCGATGGGGGCGGTGTTCCAGCAGCACCTGCACAGAAAGCGGCCGATTGTCCAGTTTTTGAAAAGCTTTGGTAAGTTCTTGTCTCTCAGGGGTGTATCGTGGACAGTGGCACAGCAGGTGGTCGATGTTTTCTTCCGTGTCACAGACCTCGCATGCTCCACTGTAGGTCACTCCAATTAATGTAGAGTATGCCTTTGTGAAGGCAACTCCTAACCAAAGGCGACAGAGAAGCGTAGCTTCACGTCGAGGAAGTCCGAGTGGAGGCCGGAGTTGCAGGGAGGGGTTTAGTCGATGTAGTCGTAAGTTTGGCGAGTTCCACTCAGTCAGTGTGAGACTGCGTGCCAAGTGTCGAAGCTGCCTAGCGGCGTCTGTCCTCGAAAGCGGAATTGGAACGCTCTGCTCTTCATGATGTGCTGTACGAGCAGCGTTATCGGCGGAATCATTGCACTGATCCCACAATGGCCAGGTACCCATTGAAAAACGACCTCGTGACCTTTTATGCGAAGCATATTACGAGAGCTCAACCCAGCTCCTCAGGCGCGGCGGTGTCGCCTTGAAACCACGTGACACCGTGACGTCACGACAGAGGAGAAGTGGCTTTGGCTCAACTCTTGCAAGACGGGCTGGGTGGGAATCGAACCAGGGTCTCCGGAGTGTGGGACGGAGACGCTACCACTGAGCCACGAGTACGATGCTTCAAAGCGGTACAAAAGCGCCTCTAGTGAATGCGGTGTTGCCTTAGAAACGAGCTGTTTCTAAGGCGTGCGTCTCTTGCTCAGGCGCACATTTCGTTGCCGCGCCGAACGCTGCTTTGCTCGACGCTCACCGCGTCCAATGCGGGGCGCGTAGTCGCTGCCCTGTAGCCCATTGTCTTACACCCCTTGGCGGGTCGACGGGAACGCTGTCGCGTTCCACTCTTGAAGTCGAAGCAGTAATGCATGAGTTGTTTCTTCGTCTAGCCGAACCAAATATAGCCAAGCAACAGCAGTTCACCAGGCTAAACAGTGATTCCACAACTAAAATAAAGGCTAGTATGCTTCGCATCCTGGGCTTAACCTTACCTAAGCCACAGCCATTTTTTTTTTGTTGGACATCATGGCAAAGTTTCGCGATTTCGTATGTCAGTTGGTCATGGCATCCGTGTCGAAGAACTGACTGCGTGCACTGTAATGCCGGTTTCGAATCACAGAACACAGCCCATTTTCTAGCTCTTTCAGATTCAATGAATTCCAGTGCTCGACGCAGGGCCGTTAGTTCTGCCGCCGTTGAGGTCGTGACATGCGATGTCTTGAAGCGCAGTGTCATTCCTCGCGTTGGTACCACCACGGCACCACCGGAACTGCACGACGTAGTTGATCCATCGGTATAGATGTGGACGTGGTTGCTGTACTTTTCATGCAGAAGAAGTAAGCTCAGCTGTTTTAGAGCAGGGGCCGGTAGATCTGTCTTCTTCTGTAGTCCTGGAATCATTAGATGTACTTCTGGACGGCTCAAACACCACGGAGGTAACGCTGGCTTGGCCGCAGGTGCGTACCCTGAAGTAAACGACGCACGAGGTGCACTGACAATGCCGCTAAATGTCGAGCAGGGCCTTGCAGCAGTGAGGCCCGCCAAGTGGTGAGAAGGGGTCCTAGCGTAATGCCTGAGATGCATACGCATTGTCTCAACGGTAATGTGCGTCTTGATTGGGTAATCCTGCGCAAGGGCAATGGTTTCAGCCGTCGATGCACTGCGTGGTAAGCCGAGACATATCTTAAGGGCTTGGGCTTGAATGCTCTGTATCGTACGCAGGTTAGACTTGCAGGTGTTGGATATTGCAGGCAGGCTGTATCGCAGGAATCCAACGAACAACGCGATGTACAGCTGTAGCATAGCGTGTACAGATACTCCCCAACTTTTTCCTGCAAGGAACCTGAACAGGTGACAGATAGCAGTCAGCCGCTTTTTCACGTAATTGACGTGCGGAGTCCAAGACAGGTCTCTGTCAATTACGACTCCCAAGAACCTGTGACTTCTGCTGTATGGTATAAGTTGTCCGTTAATAGATACGCCGTAACCAGACATTGGCTTCCTCGTGAATGCCACCATTGCGCACTTTCCGCATGAAATTTCAAGTCCCTGTTAAGACTCTACGAATACACACATGACCTAAATGATGCAAAAGTGGTTGCCTGAAAAATTTCTACACTGCGTCATTCCTAACATGTAAACACCTGACTATCTGGGCCTAAACGATGAACTATTACAGAGGAGACGCTGGTGAAAGGGGGTCCAACAGGAAGCCATCCTCACAACAACAAAGATTGCCTGAAGGCATGGTTTTGTGCCCTTGGTGACCAACACCCGCAATGCAGAAGTTTTTGGAGTCATATCGATTACCAAGGATTTGATAACTTGTTTTTTCTAATGGTTAAATAATATATGGAATTTAAGAAATTTCAAAAGTTAGTTCTTTATGTATGTATGTATGTATGTATGTATGTATGTATGTATGTATGTATGTATGTATGTATGTATGTATGTATGTATGTATGTATGTATGTATGTATGTATGTATGTATGTATGTATGTATCAGCCCTTGAGAACCGACAAAAAAACAAATGCAATTTTCAATCAGGAGCGACCAGTAAAAGGTCTATCGGAATAGCTGTCTCAAGAGGCAATGGAACACGTACAGTGCCCGTAAAGCGTGTATAAGTCATCTTTACGCTCTCTCAGCTTAGTTGACCGACAAGAGGCAGGAGATAGCGCGGCGACGAAGCATTTCCGCGAAAGACTGAGTATCGGTTCTCGACCACCGCACGGCGGCGCACGTAGGCTTACTATACTACCTGACCCACGCGTGTATCGAGTGCTTTGAACCTTGCTGTGTTGCGCCTCCACTGAGCACATGGCGCGAGCTTGGGTGGAGTGCTCCGCGTGCTTCCAACGTCGCCGTGGTTCGTATATAGTTCGTCTTCGTCGGCGTCTTTGATCACATGTGTACGGGTTCTTTGTGCTCTGGGTGAGAAGAGCTCGATAAGCCTCAAGTGTGGTGGCACACTGACCCGGCGCTGTTTGATTGCGGGCTCGTGCGACGTAGGAAGGGGAAGTCGGTCTGCTGCTGCATTCAGGCGTCACCGGTCGTCTGGAGTCAAGGCCGGCGCCCTCAGAGCCGCTCTACCTAGACGTGGCAGTCTGCTTATCGCTTCTTTATTTTTTATTTTTTTGGTACGTCGCGAACAAGAGAGGGGTCGAAATATTGATCTGGTGAGTGCCGGATGTCTGGCTTGAATGAATGAATACGTGTTGTTTAGTGGCGCAAGGGCCAGATATGGCCAAAGAGCGCCAAGACAGATCTGGCTTATTTTAAGAAACGTGATGGCGGCTTATATACCTATAGGAGTTGATTATATGCATTGCAGCGATTTCGGCACTTAACGTAGTGGAGTGAAGCGTAATTTCTCTGTACGGAGTGCCGTGACGTGAAGGCGTGTCCTTACACGCCGCATCACGAAAGTCGCTTGAGCGTCGCGGTCATTCCGATTGGGAAGGTAGCAAAGAAACCGCGCATTGTGACTGCGACGCTCAAAGATGAGGCGTCGCAGACTCTGACGGCCGTGGAAGCCTTTGGTTTACTTTTAACAGCACTGTAAAGGAGAGGCGCATGTGCATTGTTTACATTAGCCTAGGACACCTGTGGGATACGAATATCGCTTGTACATACTTACACGAAACGAATCCCCGCTAATAGCACGGAGAAAACGAGGAAACCCACCACTAACGCCCGCGACACTGG
Source organism: Dermacentor albipictus (assembly GCF_038994185.2). Classification (NCBI taxonomy): domain Eukaryota; kingdom Metazoa; phylum Arthropoda; class Arachnida; order Ixodida; family Ixodidae; genus Dermacentor; species Dermacentor albipictus. The sequence continues at coordinate 123,695 of NW_027225685.1, forward strand.
TCTTTTAAGTATACGCCTAGAACGTTTGTGAACAAACAGATACCAGTTGTCCGCATTCTCCGAAGCGGCCATCGTGCGTGGGCTGGTAGTAATTAGCGCAGAAAGCCACATGCCTGAAGGTGCTCATAGTCGCGTAAGATAGGAAAAAAAGTATCCTTCCGTCGAAGACAAACTAAAGATCGCGACGTCACTCCAACAGAAGAGACGCCGTATGCTCATCTCCACAATTCTTCGGGCGACCGCTGAACGAGCGAATCCTCAGAAGGGGCTACCGGGCGAGCGTGCGGCATTTCCAAGGCGCATTATCGTGCCGTGCTCCTGACAAACACTGCTATCGAGGCGTGATGCCTGCCAAGTATTATCGCGATCTCTTGGTCCTCCACCGTTCCTTCAGCGAGCTCTCCTCGAGCGCTTCTTCCGTGTCGGCCAAAGCAAACGTTCCCTTGCTTGGCCCGCTCTCGACGTCCGGTATAGCGACCTGTGGGCATCGTCGAGGAGCTCTAGGACCACGTTGCGCGTTCCGTCCCGCTAGTGGCGCAACGTGTGGTTAGCCCTGCCTGGCCAACCCGGTCGTCAGACTGTTTGGGAAAGCGACTCCTCTGTAATAGCAGCGGCAGGGTGCCTGCGTCGTACCTGGGCTGCTCCAGTGACCGATGGCCTCGTGCTGCTAAGCAGAGAGGGTGCGGGTTCGACTCGTGGGCGCGGTGGCTGCGTGTCGCTGGGACCGGATTGTAAAACCAATCGTGTGCACCGTGCTTTTGGGTAAACGGTAAAGAACGCTCAAGAAAGTAATCCGGGGATCTCGACTACGGCATGCCCGATAACCCGCTGTGAAGTTTCTGATAGTTAGGCCCCACAATACTGTGCTGTGACGGCGTCACAGCAATGGTCAGATTGAATAAATTTTGGCCTGGGAACGACTGCTTTGCTTTTGAACAAGCGGCGGTTGTTCGGTTTGCGCACTGTACCACGCATTGGTGGCTATAGTATGGAGAGAGGTAGTGGAGAATCAATGTAGTCTGTATTGTGACACTGAACGACACGTAGAAGGTATAGTACTGAGGGCTTCGGTTACAGCGCTTGCCTATCAGCTAGGTCTAGTTATTCTGGCCACTACTAGCTAACGCTAAAGCGAACGTGCTTTCCCTTGCTGTCATTTGCTGGCGCTTTAAGCAGCCTTGATGGCCAATACGAAAATACTATCTGGTGGAAGACTAGATTGGTGGAAGAAAAGTAAGGAAACGAGAAAAAGCAGAGGCTTGCGAAAACAAAGTTCACAATAGGGGGTAAGAAAATTTGGTTATAAGAATTCATCGTGGGTTTCCTTTTTTTGTCTTTTTTAGCCTAGGTAGGGCATTAGGCAGCATAATAGTTAGAGCTCGGTGGCGCAACCCACCGCCTCGCTCCTAAGGGGCCGCTCATCCATTCATCTATCCATTCATGCATCCATGGCAACCAAAGGTCAGTGGGACGCCTCGCATTGGGCGCTCATGGGAAGACTACAAATGAAACTGTGCAGAATGATAGTGGCTGGACAAGTTTTGAAGTGAGGGAAGCTCACGGTAAAATCGACTATGAAGAACTACTGAGGAATATCGAAGAAACTAAATGGGCTGAGAGAGTGTTGAGGGATTTGTACTGGAAAAACATTGATTCACAGTGAAGGAAAAGAACTAGGAAGCTTACCAGCAAGTATGCGGCCTGTGGGGTGGGCAACACAGCAACAAAGACGGTCAAGCGGAAAGTCAGAGAGGCTGAAATAATCTCATGGGTGGCGGCAATGGAAAAGAAACGTGCCATGAGCAGCTACTTACGAGTAAAAAACGAAATCAGGAAATAAACAATTTGTGATAACTCAAAGGGAAGCTCATTACTTTTCGAAGCGAGATCCGGATGCCTTAGAACACGCACCTATAAAGCGAGATATATGAAGAAAGAACAACCATGTGCTTGGTGCGGCAAACCTAGCGAAACGATGGAGCACGTTTTATTAGAATGTGAAGATATCAGCTCAGCAGTCGATTTAGGCACCACTGGCCTCCTTGAAACCCTTGGGTTCAGCGAAAGCAGCGGGAAAGTAAGCATGTCCGCAGCAGAGGTTAGTAAGAGGCGCTTGGAAGATTGGTGGAAGAAATCTCGAGAAACGACAAAAAACAGGGGGTCAGAAAATTTGGTTATGGGAATTCATCGCGCGTTTTCTTTTTCTTCCTGTTCTTTTTTTTTCTTTTTTAATCTAGGTAGGGAATTATGTAGTATAGTAGCAAGAGCTTGATGGCGCAACCCACTGCCTTGTTCCAAAGGGGACTCTCATAGCATCATAGCAGACTCTCATAGCAGAGCACAGGTCACGTGGTCACGTGGTTCCTTTCAAAAGGACCACCCTGTATGGTGACAGCTGTTGTACAGCCCCGATCACGTGCGACAGCTCCGCAATACTTCTAATCCAATAAGGCCGGATAACTGGAAATAAAGTCGACGGTTGAAGAACTACCACGACACGACAACAAGTTGCTTAAGCGCACTGTTGCGTGGTACATATTACCGCTGTGCAACGACCTCGTGCGGATAGCCTGGATTGATTTTTGTTGACTGACTATCCCCCGCCACACAGAAAGCAAAAGAAAAACGCAAGGACAATGACAGACATCGCTTAGTGAAAAACTGCAGAATAACTTCGACCACATGGTGTTTGTTGACGAGCATTCTGTGCTTGTTGCGTCAGTGTTTTTTTAATTCCTCGCTTTATTTTTCTTCAAGTAGACCACCGCAACAGCAGGGAATCGAACACGCGACCTGATGCTCAGCTAGCAGAACGCCACGAGTCAGCGACAGGAGTCTCCCATAAATGATGTGAACTTCTTGCGTGACGTGTTACGCGGTGCGATTTCTGTGATGCGTTCCTGCACTCTCCACGAACCCGTGTGTCGTGTCTTGAAGCATGCAAACGTCTTCGTATGTGTTTACCCACACTCTTCGCGCGCTGGCAACAAACTTACGAGGCACTTTTTTTATACATAATGACGTCCTTACTTGAGTCTTCTTACCTGTCCTTTTATTTCTCTTTCATGAACTACTCTTGCTATGTCGTGGAGAAGTTAGTGCTTTGAATTTGTTACATAATGGTAGACTTTTACTTATTTCACTGTATGCTCAAGCACTGTCAAATGTGTGCCTTAAATCTATCTATCTATCTATCTATCTATCTATCTATCTATCTATCTATCTATCTATCTATCTATCTATCTATCTATCTATCTATCTATCTATCTATCTATCTATCTATCTATCTATCTATCTATCTATCTATCTATCTATCTATCTATCTATCTATCTATCTATCTATCTATCTCGACAGATTTCCCCCCGCATGCGCGTAACTCACCGAGGAGAACCAGTTGTGGCGGGGGCTCGACGATTCCCTTGCACACCCTCGGGTAGTCGGGGCAGCAGTCTCCGTTGCCTGGCCGCTCGCAGAAGACGTCGCAGTAGCAGAGCGTCCCCAGAATGGGAACCGAGCAGTCGTCCATGCGGCCACGGCAGCAGGGGTCCCTACGGGCGGCACAGTAGTCGCCCACCAGGTCGGGGTCGATGGCCGCTGCGCAGGTCACGAGGCACCAAAGCAGGACCCAGGGGCGGTGCGGAACGACGGGCCGCGTCGTTCTTCTAGAAGACATGATGGCTCCGACCTGTCGCGAAAAGCATAGTTGATCGACGGACTGGTGCGCTTACGGCTCGTGTCGAGTTAGCCGGGTGCAGAGTTGTTTACTGTCACCTTTTTTTTTTTGTCTAACTGAAGCCGCAGACGGCCGTTTATTTCTCAACACAATGCGAGACCTTTTTTATCGACCACGGTTGTACGGTGTTGTCCCGAGGTGGTGGAAAGAAATAGACCACCGAACGACCCGCTGACCCCAAGCATTAAAGAGAGACCCCAGCGGCTAAGAAATTCGACTGCATTTCTTGCGACAGTAACAAAGCTAGTGGCATATAACACTCTATATTCATCGTCAAAATTACGTGAAAGAATAAAAATGCAAAAAAAAAACAAGTCAACCACGGAGATGCGGATGGCATATTGTACATGTAACGTATAAAACGAACCATTTTTTTGTTTCATTTTCTGTTAATAATATCACATGTATGACGGCTACGGTTTGTATTACGCCATTATGAAGAGCATTCAGGATTGTGCACTATTGCTCTTTGGGTGTCTCACCGAGAGTGATCGGCGCAGTCCTTTAAAGATATACGAACAGCTTGACCTGCGGCGTATCAAAGCATCCTAATGAAAGTGTGTGCGCCCTCCTAGTGGAAGAATTGAAGTGATTGCTCATATTACTTTATATTCTTTTATAAGTCAACGCGCACAACTTCACTGCACCGCTCTGTTGTCCCTATAGTTATCTTCCATTCTCTTTAATTCCTACGGTGACATCTCACGACTGGCATCAGGAGCCTCATCGCGACTGATTTTGTTCACTTTCCTAGCTTCGATAACTCGAATGGAACGGGTAATTTATCGATTACGTACTCCCGACAATAACCTCCTTTTTTTCTTTTCGAGGCTAGTACCACCATGAGTACGGAACGTAGCGCTTTTCCTTAGCACGTACACTTGTCGAAGAACAAGGTCGTAGCTTCGATACTATACCTAGCGAAGTGCTGTGGCGCGGCTTTCTTGGAGCGAACGGGTGCGAACGCACAATATTGCTGGAGCTCCTTAAGAAGCCGACAGTGGTGCCACAACTGCAGTCGGTCCTCGTTTAGGGCGCATGGTTAAACGACCATGGAGAATGGTCGTTTAATGGTTAAACCCCTAAGGAGAATGTGGTGAAACGCAAACATTGTTTCGAAGCGTTTGCACATCAATGAGGCCACAGTTTAGCACTACTGCCTTGCAGCGCAAAGTATACGAGACAGAGAAGTAAACGTTCGGAAAAGGTGCCTCGGTACAATATTTAAGAAAATATATATTTCAATATTTGTCGTTTTTTAACGAAGGTATCTTCGCGGGTGTCATCTCCTTAATTACAAATAATTGTCTCGAGAGTCTGTAAAAAGGCGTGCTGTTCAAATGTCTGTGGATCACACCAAACGAAATAGAACCTTTCTTTCAAATTCACGGGAGCTTCTAACTGTGGCATAAACAATAAGGATAGGTCAGTAAAAAGGCAAAGCTGTCTGCTGGAAGTGTACAAAAAAGTATACGGACTGTATACATTCGTTAATGTAAGAAACAGAAAGACGTTCGAATGTCCACCACTTCAGTCCGACGCTCAACCTCAACTTATCCGTGAAGTCCTACCCCTCCCCTTTGTGAACAAGTCAGCCTGAGCATGAGAACCAGCAGGCGCAGTTCGTACGGCTGAGGTATAATATAAACGACAGTTAGGTGCAGCCTTCGGCTTAACACCGAGTGACATCGGGTTGCATGAGTAAGGAACACTTTTTTTCATACACACGCACACAAAAATATGCTTACAATATGTCGCATTTAGGACGATGTAGTCTGGCACTAACTTGAAAGACATGAGTTCGAACCCGAAAGCTCAGTGTGGTCCCCACACCGCATCAATGCGGAGTCATTTTCTAGAAACGCAATAACTATCCATCGACTTAGGCTCACGTTAGAAAGTTATTGTCAGATTACAACACATGGCCTGAAATCTTGAAAGATGGGAAACTAAAACTGAAGAGTAAGTGGAAGAAAAAACGACGAGTTGTCCAGATTTTCAATATGCGACTAAAAGTAATCAAAGGGGGAAAAACGTTTTAATCTCTAGAAATTTTTTTGCGGTCAATGTTCGCAGTCAGTAAGTCAAGACAAACTTCCCTAATTAATGAAGCAATGAGGGTGCCGTGACAAATCGGGATAAGTAAAATTCGGAGATAAAACACCATAGCGAAAGGGGCGCAGAAAACTAAAGCTCCCTTGCCGCCCAGCTATCGATAACCTTCATGCTGAGTCAGCTAGAACAATTCTTAGTTTTCCTTCGAATGACGTGAGTCACCCGTCGTAAGCTAATTCTCGGTTGTGCTTGTTTCCTTAAATGCTGCAGCATTTCTTTGCGTGACATCGCACGCTTACGTTAGTCTGGCTAGCTATACAGAGATTGGCTTGAATGCGCACGAACGTAGAATAAGAAATTGATGGCATTATCCGAAAGAACCTTACATCTGTTATATTGGCACTACGACACTATGCTGCACAACCGTTTTGCATTGACCGCAAGAGAGAGATGAAAAAGCAAAACGTTTTACAAAATTACTCCGCCAATTCGCGAAATGGTGGCATAAAATACACAGTCACAAAATGTGAAGTACCCTCTTTGGCGATGTTAGAAATCGGGAAGATACACGTACGTGCCACACTTTCGCAGACACCGTCCTCTACTCGCTGTCGTAGCCAGCTTACATATCACGGGGCACCAGCGTCACCACAACTGTCGCCCCCAAATCTAGTCACAATAAACACATGCAAAGCCATTAGCACCGTACCGCTGTAATGTTGTGGCATTCTGATAAATAGTCATAGGGATAAATTCTGGGTCAATTTGTTGTCATTCACTTACATCTTTTTTTTTTTTACCGCCGTCACTGCGGTTGCTTCCGCGGTCTGAAGGAATTATGCGCGGTGATCACGTTTCATAATTTCCGCAGAAATAGAAAAAATAAGGAAATCACGACAAAAATGAAAGGTGAGCTGCTTTGCGGGGAAGGCTTCCAGTATTACACCGTCTATTGCTAGCTGGTAAGATCGCAGTGCGAACATACACTTGCCTTCGAGGGTTCGCCTTCGGATGGGGTTTACACGGTACGCGTGAGCGTGCTCGGGGTCACCTACGGTTCCGGTGGTTAGCCGCAGCCTCTGCCTCCTGTTGGGCCCGGCGCTCTTGTGCGGGAGCTCGGCCAGCAGCGCAAGGTGTCAGTGCGAGGGAGAGGGTGGACGCGCCGCGATTCGCGCACGAGGGAGAGAGATGGACGCAGCCGTGGGGAAGGGGAAGCTGCTCCGGGCCGTGATTGTTGTTTCCGAGGCTCGAAACGGGAGGGGGGGGGGGGGCGGTGGAGAGAGCCCGCATGTGCAGAACTGGGAAAGGGAAACGCTGTTTTCAATCCATTTTTTTCGGTTTTGAGCGTTGACTCTTTCTTCGCTCCGTGAGATTCTTTGTCGGCGTGCGGCGCACTTCTCTCCCTCCCTCTCTCTGTATTCCTTCTCTCTCCACTTTGGCATTAGCGAGTGAATGCGAGAAGTGTCGAGCCAGCCTTGTCAGGCGCTGACTCGGGCTCCTTTGGCGGACCGCCCCCAAAGGAGCGCATCTGTCAGACATTCTTTGAGCTTTTGGGAGTCAATGATGTCGCAGGATATGATCAATCAATCAAACAAAGGTGTTTATTAAAGCGCCAAGGAACAACCTCGAGGGTCTTAGACGGTGTTGGCGCACTCGGCAAAACAATGCACAGGAAGAACAATGCAAGCTCTCACCCACGTATACACATACACACGCGCGCACACATGAATAAAGAATAATAATTTGACGAATACAGATTATAACCGAACATAGAATGTGTACACGAAGAGAATAGAAAACACCAGTGGAGAAACAGGAATAATGATTACAGAATGACGGAACACACAACAGATATGAGAGTATTTGTTCAGTTATTGAAATTCCTCTGCAACACCTTTCAGGAAAATACTAAAATTAGGCGTGGAGCTGTCCGGGCACTCTGAATGGGCGTTATATGCCGCCTGCACTCTAGATAGAGGGTGACGACAATCGGAAGGCTGAAAGGGGCGCTGTTTCCTTGTGCTTCCGTGCGAAAAGCAAAAGCGCACGTTAGAAAGCAAGTGCGAGCAGCACATTTTTCCATGCATTAATTTGTGAAGAAAAATAACATCCGTTTTACTGCGTCTACAGGTGAGGGTAGGTAACGTGAGTGTCTACGTTAGCTCTATGGAGATGGAAGGCTTTCGACGGAATCTACGTTTAAATATAGATGTGAAATTTTTTTGCACATTTTCGAGAAGCTCACAATTTTACCCACAGGTGCCGTCCCAAACCACAGAGGCGTACTCAAGAACCGGAAGGCACATACTCTTATATAAAGTTACAAATGGCCTAGGTTGTTTGAAGTCTCTCGTCAGCCGACATACTGTGCCGAGCGTTCAAAGTGCACGCTGCCTCGTCTGTTGAGCGTGGGGCGAGAAACTCGGAGAGCTGTCGAAGTACACTCCAAGGTCCTTCGTTCCCCGAGCTCTTGGCAGGAGAACATCTTTAACGCTATATGGAAATAAAGTCATGTTAGTCTTCCGCCTAAAGCTTACAACTTTCGTTTGTGATGTATTTATGACAAGCTTGTTTTCAGCGCACCATGACGCAAAATTTGCAATTTTCTTCTGAAGAGCGGCGCAATTATTAACATTTTCTACCGCTTTGAAAGGTTTCGCCTCATCAGTATATAACAATATTGAAGAGTTTTGAATGACTGTCGAAAAGTCGTTAATAAATAGTGAGAAAAGAAGAGGGCCCGAGACTGACCCTTGAGGAACTCCACTTGTAACCACATAAAGTTCTGACTACTGACCATTTACGCTAAGGTAGCAGTACCGGTCGCGTAGGTAGCTCCTTATCAGCGTTGTGACAGGGTGGTGCAGATCAAGTTGTGTCAAATTTTGAAGGAGTATTTTCTGGCGCACCACATAAAACGCCTTACTGAGGTAAAAATAAATGACATCCAGCTGTCCTTATTCACTCCTTGAGAGGCATGCATCATGAAGCTAACGAGGGTGTTAGTTGTGGAGCGTCTCGATATTAATCCATGCTGCTGAGCAATGATATTATTTTTAATGGAGGATGAAATTACTGAGTGCAGAGTTGACTCTAATAATTTAGATGCTGCGCATAGGAGTAAACTGTACCTGTAGTTTCTCGCAGCAGATTTTACCCCTGAGCTAAAGATGGGAAGGACCCGCGCTGTTTTCCAAGCTTTTGGGAATGTGTCCGTCTTCAAAGAAGAATAAAATGTACAAGTAAGCACTGGAACAAGTAAGGACCCGTACGTCTTAATCAAAGCAGGTGGAATGTCATCAGGACCACATGAAAAAGACTGTTTTAAGCGTTTGATGCTCTTAAAGACAAGTTTCTCTGAGTCTGATCGACTTGAACCCAGGGAAGGGTGATTGGAAAGCTCACTAACTCCGTCACTGTACCCTTCACCGTACACAGACTCGAAGTGTAGGGCGAAGGCGCCAGCGACATCTGAGACAGGTTGGCCGTCGCCACTAAGTAGAGAGATATCTTGTTTCGCATTGTTGGATGACTGAATCTTTAGAAGTACTAGCTTACACATGTGCTATATATATACGGCATGATCACGCTTGTAAAGACGTTTAGAGGGTATAATAATAATAATAATAATAATAATAATAATAATAATAATAATAATAATAATAATAATAATAATAATAATAATAAACAGGAAATACGTTCACCGGCCAGTAAAATGGCGTAATTCCTTTCGCTCAATCATATTTCCTTCCTGCAAGCGACGTTCACGACCGCTGGTTTCTTAGTGAGAGCGTGGGTGGGGCACTGTTCGAACTCTGCCTGCCGAAGTTCGAATAGACAAAAAAGAAAGAAAGAAGGAAGGAAAGAAAGAAACTAAAGAAAGAAAGGAATAGGAACGAAATCGTTGCAACATAGTGCCTAGAACGTACCGACTAGTGCGCCAGTGGCGCGGTCGCATGGTCATCGCGGTGATGCCTTCCCCCAGCCGCCGCGCTTCGGTGCTGCCAATCCCTAAAGTCAGGCGGAAAGTCAGAGAGGGCGAGACGATCTCATGGGCGGCGGCGATGGAAAAGAAACCTGCCATGAGTAACTAACTACTTAAGAGGAAATAACGAAATCAGGCAAGAAACACTTTATGATGACTGAAAGTGAAGCTTTTTTACTTTTAGATGCGACATTGGGATGCCTTAGGAAGACGCACTTGTAAAGCGAGGTACAACAAGGAAGAAGAAGCATGTGCTTGCTGCGGCAAAGCTAGGGAAACGATGGAGCATGTTTTATTAGAATGTGGAGATATCTGCCCAGTGGTCGATTTAGGCACCACTGGCCTCCTTGAAACCCTTGGGTACAGCGAAAACGGGGAAAGTAAACACGTCCGCAACAGAGATTAGTAGGAGGCGATTGGAAGATTGGTGGAAGAAAAGCAGTGAAACGACAAAAAACGGAGGCGCACAAAAACAAAGTTCCCAGTAGAGGTTCAGAAAGTTTGGTGATGGGAATCCTTCGTGGGTGTTTTTTTTTTTTTTAAGCTCGGTAGGACATTAGGCAATATTGCCGCTGTGCAACGAAGAGAGGAGACGACGACACGTACCACAAAAACAGCTTGTTTTAATAGTCGATCCTCGAGATGACTTCTTCGCCTTCTAATCTCCGCTAGGCCGATGCACGAGACGAAGCCGACTAAAGCTCCCATCGTTGTCGTTGTCGTCAACATAGAAGAGACGCAGCGTTTGCCTCCCTCTAAAGAGAAGCATCGCTCTGATGCTAGAGGAGGTCACTGGTGCGAAGTTCCTCGCACAGTCACTCGCTGACGTACGTTTTCACGTGTACTACGAGCACGACTTCAGGCCGGTGTTGGTGGCGCCTCGTGCAATAGGGGCTATTTTGGACCACCTCGTACGTGACGTCACTTAGGCGTCGTAGTACTCCATACGGTCCGAAGTATCACCTTAATAGCTTCTAGCATAGAGAGTTATCAGTCTTCGGATCGGTGTCCAAACCCACGCTCCTGTCGCCGGTTTTGTAGTTTACTGGTCTATGGCGAGCACTGTCGCGGCTTGCGTCGTAGTCCTGCTGTTGACAGGTCCGTACGCGTGCAAGCTGTCTCGCTTCTTCGGCGCGTTGTGTGAAGGCATCTGCATCCGTGTCAGCGTCATCGCATTCGCGTGGGAGCATTGCATCCAACACCGTCCGTACTTCTCGTCCGTGAACAAGGCTAAACGAAGTCATCCGTGTTGTTTCTTGCTGAGTAGTGTTGTACGCAAAAGTTATATAAGGCAAGATCTCGTGCCAATCTTTGTGCTTTACATCCACATACGCGTGGAAAGCATGTCTTCAAGAGTTTTGTTTAGGTGTTCTGTGAGCCCGTTGGTTTGTGGATGGTAGGCTGTTGTCTTGCGGTGAGTCGTTCCACTGAGCATCAGGACATTATCTAAAAGCGCTGCCGTGAATGCGGTTCCTCTGTCTGCGATTACGATGGTTGGTGCACCATGTCTCAACACAACATTCTCTACGAAAAATCGCGCCCTCTCTGCTACTGTGCCTCGCCCGCGGGAGAGCCTTTGTTTCGGCCTAGCGAGTCAGATAACCAATCGCGACAATGACCCAGCGGTTTCCTGCACTGGACGCACGAAGTGGGCCCAAAAGGTCCATTCCGATCTGGTCAAATGGTGCGCGTGGGACCTGAACGGGTTATAGCAGGCCAGCTGGTTTTGTTGGGGGTGACTTGCGCCTCTGGCATCCTAGACAAGTGCGTACATGATGTCTCACGGCCATGGGCGAGTCTTGGAAAGTAGTACCTTTGTCGTACCCTGTGCAGTGTCCGCGTGTAGCCTAGGGGGCCAGAAGTTACCTCGTAGGGACATACTTGGAGTACTTCAGTTCGAAGGGGTGTAGAAGCAACCAGTAGATTGTTACTACCGATAAGTGAAAAGTTCCTTTTGCAGAGAACACCGTTGCGTAAACAAAACGACGACAGTCGTCTTGAAAAAATTCTAGGAGCCTTGAGAGTTCGTCCGCCTAAAAAAATGATAAGGGCAAGCAACTGAGGGTCATCACGTTGTTGGCGTGCGACGGCGGCCGTATCAAGAACACCGAGGAATGGAGTTTCGTCTTCATGGGATAAAGCAGTTGACTATATTGGTGACCATGGCAGGCAACCAGTGCAGGTAATACAATAACGAGAGCTTGGTGACACAACTCACCGCCCCGTTTCAAAGGGGACGCTCATAGCATCCATCCATTGTGTAAAAATTGGCAGTGGCTTAGCTCCGCATTATGCCAGGATATACGTAGCGAAAGCTAAGGCATATCATGGTTAGCCTTGGTTAATCATGATTGCAAGTCCAGGTTAGTCTGGTTGTCTAGCTGTATTGCGGCGTTTAGCCAGTCGTTCGGCGCGCTGTTCGTCTGTTTCCTGGGCGATTTGTTTCCTCTTCATCTCGTTCCGATGTCGATTCCAGGCCTCCTCCTGCTTTTCAGAATTGTCGCCGTCCATGCTTCCTCCTCAACTGTGGTTGCGGCGCACGCGAGCTCTCCTTTTCAATACGACGCAGCTGGTGAAGTGAGCGGAGGCGAGCGCAACGACGAGGAACGCGGTGTGACGTCATACCAAATGCCGGCGGCGGAAAGGCGCGGCGCAGCGGCGGAACACCTGTGGCTCTGTGCTACTAGTGGCGCATGTGCAGTAGGGACTAGGGAGCGAGAGAAATATTCGTGGCGAGGCGCACGTTGTGACATCATGTGCCTCCTCGGAGCACCACCACGGCGAAATCGCAAGTTCGCGGCCAGTAAAGCTTTCGCTTTAAAGCCCCGAACTAAGGTGCATAGGTGCAGCCGCGCGCGCTTGCAGCATAGGCCTGCGTTGGTAGCAGAGGCTCACTGCGCTTTTCGCTTCGTTGAACCTCTGCTACCGCCGGGCTGGCCGGTTGATATTAATTATTTTGTCTACCATTTAATCTGCTTGAATTTGGAGCGTCCAATGAAAGACACCACTTGAAACAAACACCAAGGGTTTGTTTACACGTTGATCACAATAAGTCATTGTGGATGAACGTGCCTCACGTCAATTTGGATCGCGAACCTCAATCGTGGTGGTAGCATACACATTCCTGCTGAGTGAACTCAATCACCTGTTCCTGGTGACCATTCTTGATGGCCAGTAAAAAAAATGATACAGATCGGGTCTATCGCAGTAGCCATTGCACGAGTAACACTGGTATTAGAAAAACGGGTTATATTTTTTTCGTTTTACTGAGCCATTGCACCAGCTTTGCGTTGTGCTCGATTTCTTGTTAAGCCCCAAGGGAGCTCAGTGCTGCAGTGCAGTGATGAAGATATGAAGAATACGGGTCCCATAACCTAGATAAGGTATATCGATATCGATAAGATATATAAGGTTATATCGATTTTGTCGATATAACACGGTGCTTGCCAATTCGAAATGTTCATCGGTCAGTCAGTAGATGGTAAAAAGTATCGCATATATCAAAAGGAAAGTGAAACAAAGACACCGCCGCTGTTTCCCAACATGTCACTGTCTTTGACGATCGTATCGAGTAGTAGTGCAAGGTAGCAAACCGGATATGCCCATCCATGGTTAACCTTCCTTCTTTTCCCTTTATATTACGCTGTCAGTGGCACTGCTGCAATTGCAGCAACATGCACAGCTACAAGCTCTTATATGACGCCATTTTTTGTCAGTACGCGTTGCGACAAATATACTTCGTTTATTGAAAAAAGACAAAAAACTTCGTACGTGGCTGCAGAGAGTTTTTGTCGCAGAGCACTTGGGGAGAATAACTGCATCGGCCCGGTGAAAAAAAAACCGGAAACATGATGATCGATAAAGAACGTTGAGAATCGTCAGGTAGCGGATACCTGCTCAAACTATCAGCGCAAAAGTTAGTAACGTTCAAAACACACTGTCAGTCGACACTCGCCAAAAATGCGCACGACACTACGCTGACGGGATGTCCCGTCGCTCCAACGGGGCGTCGCGCTGGACGCTGCTTCCACGCAGAAGAGAAGGAATGCCTCAACGGGACGCGTCGTCGACCACAGCTCCAAAACTTTTCTAACGAATGAGCACCGCACGCGGTGGTTTGCGGCAACTAGTTCCGCCAAGCTACGACGACAGAAGAAAACCGAAGCATTTCCCAAATAGCTGCGGTCAAGTAAGTGGCCAAATCGTTCGAGAACAGACGAAGCTGATCCGTCGAAGAAATTATTCGGGATCGAGGTTTTTGTCGCCTACCTGACGTTCTTTCTTCCTTTTGTTTCGCCCGTTTATTCTTTCTTATTTGTTTTTTCCAGGCGTGCAAGAAATGTGCGTCTGCTTCAGACCGCAAAGGCCCGCTCAGAGCTCTGCTCTCGACGTTCTCGATCGCATTCCTCGTGCACCGGCATTTGGTTCGCACGTGCCTCGGGAGGAATTTGAAGCGGGCCGCTACAGGGTGCAGGAACTGCGCTTTCTTGTCTGGTTTCTCTGACGCCAGCCGCACGGCGGCAAATCTCTCCAGTACGGGAGCATCGTTGGACGCGCCCGTTACGCTGCGAGCGCGGAATCCTGGATGCCTGCAGGCCTGAAGAAATGGAGAGCAAGAATGTGGTTGGGAGCGTAAAGGCTTTCAAATTCAATTCAATTCAATTTATTTATTTGTTTGTTTCATAATACACGAAGACATTTAAATAGGAAATGTCTACAAAAGCACGTTTCAACGTCGGAGCACTTTGAGGGCGATCGAAACCGTCTGGTAATACTTGCGGAAACACGAAAACCAAATGTTGTTGCAGCAGAAGGCAAAGTGATACATAATACAACTTACCAATAGAAGCGTAAATACAAAAATGAACAAGAAGGCTTAACTGGGAAAATAGCCCAACTACGTAAGAATATATTCGAAATCAAGCTTACACATGCTGCAAGAAAGCGCGCAAGTCGAATTTAGCTGAACCAATGACAGAATATTTTTGTCAGGTATGATGGTAAAGCATTTCAAAATGAAATTCCAGTGAAATCAACGGTGAATCTCACCTTTTTTGTGGTTCTTGGTTTGGGCAACGAGAAATTGTTCTCTGAGATGTATATCGTACAAGCGACGCGTCGCAGGCGATTTGCATTCATCAGGGCTATTGGGAGCTTTTCAGTGACGAATATGAAAAATAAAATACCGAGGGAGTATTTGTTTTATTCAAGAGATGGCAGTAGGTAGTGAGCAGAAAGTGACGAGGAAGAATTACTTGTAGGTTACTTAAAGGTCACGATTCGTCTGGCCTGGTTTTTAATGCGCTACAACGGGGGAAATTGAGTAGGGTAAGTGTTGGCCCCTGGAGGGGTCCCATAATTAAAGCATGAGACAATGCATTTTAAACTGATAAATATGCTTCAATGTCCACTTGCGATGCAGCTTTTAATAAACATTAAAGCTGCTTGCCAATTTCTTCATTATTGAGGCTGCAAACATCGCAAATTTTTTTGGAAGCGTATCCTGTTTTACCTACAGGAAGGTAACATATGGTCCAAGGCAAAGAAGAATAGTCATTACAAATGTGAATAGATGGAGTGCCAGAAATGTACGTCTTGTGTGAATAAAGTAACAAATAGATAGAAAATTGCAACAGAGTCCATCTCAGGATGAATGTCGACGTTAATTCGCTTAGCGTTTATGCAATGATCTAGCAACACGTCATGTGGTCGTCAGGGCCTGTTTACGCTCGAGCCGCCCATCGCCGCAAGCCGCACCGCACGCGTGCGGTCGCGCAGAAAATTGCACATATCGAACACTTGCGCACAGCTTTTCGTTTACACTATGTGCACAGTGTAAACCGTACACATTGTAGACTGAAATTTGTGCAGGAGTGTTCCATATGTGCAATTTTTTCGCACGACCGCACGCGTGCGGTGCGGCTTGCGGCGATGGGCGGCTCGAGCGTAAAAACGGGCCCTCACCAAAGCACGTCCTGCACGAGACGTGTGTGCAGCCGCGTTCATGTCTCGGGCTTCCACTGCGGTGCCACGGAATTCGCACGTGGCGCCTGTGTGAACATATATTCAGTGTCAATGCAATATATGTCGCGTGTTTGATCAAGCCCAGCAGCGTAGCAACTTACAACATTCTCTTTTCTTTTGTCGTTGAAGAGCAGCACATACCTATATTTGCTCGTTGACCCAAAGTTGGTAGGGACGGTTCCTTTCGAGCCCTATTCCCTCAGCACAGCGGCCGGATGCTGCACCCATCAGAACATGGAATTCATATACGGCGTGATAATTATTTTAATTACATGTGGTAGATAGAATATTTTTGTCTTTGAGACAAGAAATGACACGAGACAAGAAAAACACCAAGACGAGAGGCGGAAAGTATTAGCTCGAGAAATCGAAACACCATATTCAACTAATTAACAATACTTCACTACTTAAACACGTAATTAATTAATAAATAAAAAGTTACACATACACCCAAACGTAGCTAAGTGCTGCAAAAGAAACCCATATGGTTACCTCGAAAAGAAAAGCTTCGCAGTTGAAGAAAAATTCGTCCTGGTCCTGGACTCGAACCAGGGACCACCATACTCGAATCCCATTAGTCATGTAGCTAAATGCTTTCTAGCCCTTAGCTACGTTTGAGTGGATGTCTCATTTTCCCTTTATTCATTACTTCTCTCCACCTTGCGGATTCCCGCAGAACTATTACGTCGAACCCTTGCTTTTGCTTCGAGTTGTTGATAAATTCGACTTCACTCTGCCACGTGCAAGGCGCCTGATTAGCTCAGATGGTAGAGAGGCTGCCTCGGAAAGGCGGTGCTCCCGGGCTCGAGTCCCGGACCAAGACGAATTTTTCTTCAAGTGTGAGGCTTTTCTCTCGAAGAACCCGTATGGGCTTCCTTTGCGGCACTTGGCTACGTTTGGGTGGACGTCTCATTTTCCCGTTATTAACTACGTCTCTACACCTTGCGTGTTTCTGCAGAACTATTGCGTCATACGTAATCAATTGTTTTCTGCAGCACATATTGCAATTTACTCATTGTAGCCGGTGAGTTTGCAAAGCGTATGCAGTTGAAATGAATTTCCAGGTTGACGCCAGTTTCGAGATATCATTTTCCCAAAGTGTGAAACGATCGATATACGCGGGCGTTCTGTTACTTTTGTGCATAAGCGAACGCTTTCTTTTTATTTGTAGAACAGAGCATTTTTTACGGAGAGTTTAGTGACGCATATATCTCCAACCTGCTGGTATTCTCGATATTCATTCCAAGTGAACACGCCTCGCAAACTCACTGGCTACAATTCGTAAATTGCTGTATGTGCCGCAAAGTAATTAATTAAGAAGTTGTGATTTTTCTTTAATTAGTTGGATATGTGTTTCGATTTCTTGCGCGAGTAATGACCGTCTCTCTCAATAATCCAGATCAAGCACTAGAATCATGTTATCTGCAACAGGCCATTTTTCAACATTCCTTGAAACTTCATATTGATCACCCCGTACACGCAGTGAACCAAGATGGCGGGAAAACGGCTAGCGATCCAGCCCGACATTTATTAGACCGACAGATCGTCCCCTAAAAGTGCGTGTATTTTCCAAAGTTTTCCAATCACATTTATACTCAGTCCATTACTCCGACACTAGTTCATTGTATTGGCGGCGTTTCTTTTAATTTTGGACAAGCGTACACCTTGTACTTACCTGCCGTTAGCATGGTAGGATCGTACTTTACTCGTCGGCACATAGCTAGCCGAGCTTAAGTTTAGAGGTACGTCATTTATGTAGATTAGGAATGGGAGAGGACCAAGAATATGGCCGTTCGGTACATCTATATTGTTATTTTAGGCAATGAGCAAGTGACAGATATGTATAGAGATTGTTTTCAATCGCGTAAGTAACTGCGGAGGTTAAAGCTGGGCCAATTACTAAAATCAATTCTAGTTTCTGAAACATTGTCCTGTGAAAAATGGCATCGAATACTTTGAAAAGGAACAAGTCTATTGGCAGCTAATGCAGCTTTTATGTTGCTTAAATTATGGAAATTTACGTGCCAAAACCACTTTCTGATTATGAGGCAGGCCGTAGTGGAGGACTCCGGAAATTTCGACCACCTGGGGTTCTTTAACGTGCCCCCATCGCCCCCATCGAAATGCGGCCGCCGTGGCCGGGATTCGATCCCGCGACCTCGTGCTCAGCAGCCCAACAACATAGCCACTGAGCAACCACGGCGGGTATTTAAGTTGCCTGTTAAAGATGTTAATGCTAGCTCGGCAGAATACCTTGGCAAAAACCTAAACTGAACTTTATACAGAACGGTAAATTGTAGTAAATATTTAGTTTAATGAGTAACCATTCTTTTTTTCAATATTTTGCTAAAGGCTGGATTAGTTTGGTGCGTTTTAAGGCGGCCGGGGAGGTGCCTGTTACAATTATGAGGTTGATGCATGAAAACATCTCACAGAAGAAATGTGCCATAAATTTTATGTGAGCATAGTGAAAGCCGTCTTGTCCTACGGTCGTGTCCCATGTTATTGACGACAGTTCCTGTTTGTTCTTGTGGAACAGGGTAAACAGGGAAGGTGTTAGGCAAACGGAACTGAACGGCTCAAGAGTCGACCTGCACAGACAAAGAAATTTTTAATGAATTTACACAGTCCGGCGGCTTATCGTATGTGTGAACTGAGAGACTGTTGTGCGTTATGGTATTAGACGAAGTTCTACCCAGGAAGGGATTTATTTCATTCTACTGCTGTTTCATGCTATTGTCAGCGTTCTTATTCTTGTTCTCATAAGTCTTTTCTTGGCGTCTTTGATAATTCTTAGTAAAATATTACAATAGGGCTTCTAGCAATTGCATAAGTTAAAGTTGAATTTTGCCTTTATTTCTTTTTTTTTCTTAGAACGCAGCTTTTAGGCGCCCGTTCCTGCAGCGAGCGTCGGAGTTTTCGCCGTAACCGAACGAACGAACACAGCGAAAGATGAGAGCGTAATGTATTTGTTGGCAGTGAGGGTGTTAATTATAATATCAGAAAACCACCGATATTTTTTTTTTGTCGCTACGCCTGTCACGTCCTTCCTATTTTGTTTTTCTTCGTTCATTTATTATCTTCCATGCTCTCATCTTTTTTGTTTCCCCTAGCGCTCGTATGTTCCTATCCGGTGTGGTGACTTAAAGCCTCTGTGTTCTGCTGCTCAGCACAAGGTTTCGGGTTCGATTATCGGCTGCATTCAGATGCGGCAGTCATGAATGACAGGACGCTTCCGTACCGAGCCTTAGGTCGACAGCGCGAATAGTACCAACATTTAGGAAAAAAAAACTATTAATTGTAATAATATTACAATGATACTAGTGATAATGAACAGTAAATAATCAGTTAACCAACATTTATTACCACCTTTCTGTACTGCAGTAACAAATGCACATAAAAAACTTGATATTCGATGCCACGTGCTTGCTTTGGTGCTTTCCAGCACAGCTGGCTGTCGCTTGACTTTCACATTTATTCAAAAAAAAAAAAGCCTAACCTTACTGCCTTGGTTTTGTCGTCATCGTTGGTTATTACCTTTTTATTTTAATTTTTGCCCATCAGCCCATACTCAATGGCAAATGCATAGGCCAATTTCTATTACAGCCGTATCGTATTGAAGGCGTATCGTGAGGTACCATGAAGCCAAGCGCCAATATTCCGCGGCCTCGAGGGATGGATGGCCGCTCCCTTGCGGTAGCGATCGCTGAACACCTGTGATGCCAAGGCCCACAAGTGTAGCAGATAATCCTCGGTTTCGAATGAATGCAGGGACCGAATTGCGAGGGCCGGTTCGAAGAAATTGGTCCGTGCGCGGCTGTTGGGGCCAAGAGTATATACGAGGCCGCAGGAGTAAGTGGCGCCCCCACGCGTAGCCTCGGCAACACCACATCGTCCTGACCGCGATGGTCCTGGCGGTTTGAACCACGCGGCGCGGAAGGGAGTCCGCTTGCGTCCTGAGCATCGGAGTTCTCGCCGTAAGTTGGCCTAGTCAACCCACTAGGCCAACTTAGCACACTTACCAAGCCCCGAGGGTTCTTCACGAGTGCCGTTCCATGTTATCTTTTCTTAACTGGATTGTGCTTGCACGACTATACTTCACGTTCAGCACCGTTTTGCTGTGCGGAATGTGCGTGTTGTCGCGGAAGCGGCTACCGAAACGCACCGAACAACTTGGAACGCTAAAAAAACACGGTTGCGGTTGACACTCACGAAAATGTTAGTAAAAAAAAATTCCAACAATAGCGGCCGCAAGAACGACTGCGTTTACTACGACAAATTGTTTTGGAATTGCTTCTGTGGTTGCCGAATGAGAACGTTTGTCGCTTCGCGTAAATTTCAGCAGGGAAGTCTGAGTGGGCTCTAAGCCAAAGCTTATCGATAGCATTGCTTTTACTCAACGTGAGAGCATAACTTCAAAAGGCAACAGAAAACCCGCTACCAGGCTGTGCATTTTCTGCACCGGTATTGCATAGTAGTACATGGAGCTTTTTGTTAACGTTACTACAGGAAATTCCTGACCGGCAATTGTCAACATACTAAGTAATTATGAGTAGTACATAAACTTGTCGATGATTTGGCGTGGAAACTTCTGAGAAATCTTGTTGCAACTTCTTTTATTCTCAAATGCGGTTTATTTACCATGCGACAAGGTATATTTAGAGCAAATAGACGTTTTGAATTCACAACTATTTCATATGATTGCGTACTTCCCTACAGTCATTTGCATTCTTTTCTCTTTAGGTCCGTTTCCCCATGATCCCTTGTAGGGGAATAAACGGACCTTCTTTTGGTTAGCACCCCTGCCTTTCCGTGCGCGTCGCAAAATCTGGATTATACACGGTGAGTAACATACCACCATGCTTTATCAGTATCTGAATTATAAGCATTTATATTTAGTTGGTATGTTCGCAAGAAAACTCGGAAATGGCAGAAATTAGGCTGTAAATCAACCTACGTGTCTAACCAATTTAATCGCAGAGGAGCAGTGCCTTCTTTAAAAAGGTAGTAATCCAGTTAGTCGTTTGAAGGCACAAGGATGACGTTTAGGCAAACCAGTTAACTTCCCATCATTCTCACGCTGGACGAACAGCCCATAGTGGCATCTCGCGCAGATACTGGCGTCATATTTACTTCTAGAGTTCTTAGTGTGAAGTTCCACGGCTTAGCAGACGTCGCGGACGTAAAAATGCGGCATTATAAATTCTGCGGAACTTGGTTGCAACGCAGTCGATAAGCTTTGTCGCAATGGTCGAGAACAACGAAATGTCGAGGTGGAAGACTTCAAAGCGGTCAATCATCCGCGGTAGACTGTCCGTCGACGCGCTGATATCTTAGTACACCACCGTAGCTTTGACCTGCCTGGAAATAGCCCTCGAGTACTTCGACTATTATCGCAAAAAAAATGAGAGAAGAAAAGAAGCGGCAGTTCTTTAAGAAGCTGCGGGAAGCGTAAGTGGGGTACGCGCGCATAGTTGCAGAGTCAAGTCGGCGCATACGTGTACGTCACTGGAAATGGCAATGCCCTCCATGTTGTCACGTTCGGCTCCCAAGTACGGCCGTCGAGACGCTGACTTCATTACAAGATCTGCACTGCGTGCACTTGCGAAATCCACTGTAATTCCGAATATGGCCTTCTATCGTCGATATCGGTAGCTTCGGGGCCGTAGCCACAAACCTGCCCTCTTTGCTGCTGCAAGTTGCCAAGGCCTCGTGTGACCTCAAGAATGTTGTGTACTTAGACTTAGGGAGTGGAGCTGGCACTCCAAAAGTGAAGCAGTGAATCCGCGGTCACTGCCATCTTGCTATAGGCAAAAAACCAGAGTAGCCGCCATAGCACAGCGTGGCAAGTGCATTCGTCCTGCTTACTGATTGTGCGCAGTCACAGCAGTGTTTATCTCACTGTGGCATGCTCTCCGAGGGCATCTCTGTAGGTCGTCGCTGCAGCAGTCACGTAAAGCAGACGCCCCCTGGTATAACCTCCCCCTTGTAACGTAAGCTGTCGTTGTTTGCATTCTCACCATACGGCACCTTGTGACATTCCAGATTACTTCTCAATGCGCGTTAGCATCGTCGTCGACGACTTGAAGGCGTCGCACAAACATCTTAGCAACAATTCGTTCAGCCACCGACTCTTGCTGCCGCAAGTCACTCTGCGACTCCAGGTCGTGATGACGTCCGACCGTCCGTCGAATCTGATTTCGTTCAGAATACGCATACAAGCTATCGCTACGATAGACACACTAGTGCGGGGAATACGCGAAGAAAACACCATGACTGAAAATACCCATTGCAACTTTGTAAGATTAATAGTATAGCGTTGATTTTCGGCGTCATTGTTCTGAAGAAAATATGGTGGTATTTAAATGATGACGTTGTGAGTCACAGGGGTACATCTGAAGTTAGGTGAGGTACGCCATAGGGGAGAGCTCATCATTAATTTTGACCACCTGAGGTTTGTTACCATGATTATACGTGTTCCTTCACATTCCATCTCCGTTAAAAGGCGGCCGTCGTCGCCTGGATTCGAACGCGTGACCTTCTATACTTTGCGGCAAGACTGAAGTTTCGGAGCCACGGCAACGGGCTAGAAAGAATGCGCTAACAACGCCGAGGCAGTTAAGCTGCGTACTCTCCACCTGGCGTGGAGTGCGCGTTCTTCGTGGCGGGCCTGTCAGTCGCGCCACGACCGTGACATTCGGAGGTGACGGCCAAAAAACGTGTCCCGAAATAAACGCCCCCGCGTTCTTTGACGAGGGAACCCGTGCCATTTCCTCATCTCCTATATTTATCTATTTACAAACACTGTCGCCTTTCGCTCCGTGTATTGCAGGAATCGACGAAGAGACCCGAAAGCAAGAGCTTCGAGGGCAGCGGTTTCCTTGGAATCGTGCCTTGGAACGGCGTCCCCCCTTCCATTCCAGGGTTCGCGCGCAACTGGCTGGGGAAACACACCGCGTGCCGCGAGAAGGGAACGTGCCAGCATCCGACGCTGAGTTTCTTCGTTTACTGAATTTGCGTAACAATGACGTCTCGACAGTCGCCCGTTTGCTGCTGCACGTCACAAGGTTAGAAGGGTAGGGCGTGCCACTGCATCGGTCGCGTCTCTTTGTCGATTGCAGCGCCGCGCTTCTCGTGGGCAAACAGCGGAGCGTGACAACTCTAAGACGCAGCTACGCTACCGTATGTAGTTGTAGTACATGGGCGAATTGTGCGTGGTCGTGCACACAGTACGACGTGCACAATCCAGTTGGCGGAGCTTGCTAAGGCAAACTGATTTAGTTTTGTGTACTTGCAAGTCCGGAAGGTGCCTGTTTGCCGGCTTTCCTGCACGCCTGCACCGCCTGCCTGGGCCACCTGCCTGCCTTCGTTACTTCGTTTTTGTTTGTTTGTTTGTTTGTTTGTTTGTTTGTTAACCCCAATGGAGGCTCATTGTAGTAGAGGAAATGCAGCAGTATTAAAGGGGGCATCACACGGTCATCCAACAATTTGCGGTTTTCCGCGAGAAATTGAACTACAGGGTCTATTGAGCCTATACATGTGTAAAAAGTGGGCAGTAAAAGCAGATTTCTGTCCATAATATGAGCTAGAACTCGCCGGCTCTAAGCCCCGCTCTCCGGTGCCGACCGCCATATTGTCATGCCATGTGTGACGTCATGTGCTGCATGGAACCGAGCCATCGTCTGCTACAAAATCAGCCACGGCACCACGTGAGGTAAGAACATAGCTGCTGTATGTTGCCGTATTTGCTCCAGATATCGCGTGCCACGTCTTCGACACCGCCAACGTCGCGTGAAGAAGCAAGCGACAAATCTTTGAGCAGCAAAAGCGATCGCGTCGTATAGGCTGCGTATTTTGGTTTTCACCCCATCGCAACAGACCAAGTGGCGAAACATGCATCGTAGTGAACGTGGTCAACGTAGATGGCAACATTGGTGTTGCGCGAAATGCGGCTGATGACGTTCCGCGCTGTTGAGTACTATAGCTTTGTTTCATCATATTTCATGCGCGCAGCGCTGCTTAGCTAGCAACGCCACCCTGTGAGTGGAGTCAGCGCTTGTTGGCTTCTTATGATATGACTAATAAATACCGGGCCCCTCTGTTAACCCCCTTTCTTCTCGTTTATTACATAACAAGGGCCTCGAATCCGGCAACGTTGATGTCTGCAGGTAGCACGTGCGGATTTATCGACCGGTTGCCTTCACCCAAAAAGATGACGTTCTTGTGACGCCTGCGGTAGAAAGGATGTTCCACGTCCGCCGCCAAGGTCTGTGAGTGGTAGTGCTGGCTAACACTCCCAGGGTTCTACTAGGACACACAAATACCCAAGAAAGCGGAGGTTGTAGGTTTGGTTCCCACCTGCGGCAAGTTGTTTTTCATCAACCTTAATTTCCATTAATTTATCGTTTGTTTATTTCATTTATTAAGCACAAGTAATTTCCCCTGTGTTGTCCTTGGTGTCAGTGTTTGTTGCTATCTTATGATATCTATTTCGTGAAGTGTTTCGAAAACAAAATAAAAGCTTCAGATGAGCGCCAGTCCTTCCTGCTCACATTCATCTCCCAAGCCTTCCGCTTTACGGTCTCCTGGGGAACCTCGAAAACGATACGGAGCACGCCTTGCTCCGTTCGGTCTGGCACTCCACAGCGCTACATAGGCGCCACGGTGTCATTGTTTCAGCCGCTGGAAGTTCAATAGTTCCAATGGCAAGCTGAACAAAGCTGAAGTTTCCTGCATACGCGCACAGCTGGGACACGCATTCTTCACCGCAATATGCATGCTCGTTCGGCAAGCATGCAGCTTGTGACGTCACGGCTCGCGAAAGTGCCAGTCTTACTCGAATGTTATGCCGCTCGAGTGTAATATAAAAAAAAAACCAGTTACAAATTACGTGCTGGCTCAAATGCGTTAAACTTTTGCCAACGTGTTCTTGAACGCACAATGATTACCTCACACAATATAGATTATGCTGGTAAATTGGTTGTTATGCCTCTTTTAACAAACGACAATGATTTCTTGTGCATCATTTCATAGCTAACAACAGGTTGCATTGAGGACGCTTCACAGTTGATATAAACGAACGCCAAACAAAACAATCCGCAAGCACTGCTCAGCGTAAGGGAACGAATAACTGAAAACACAGTTTTGCCAGAGTAAAGAAATTAGCAATGTAATAATATTTGGGGTTTTACGTGCCAAAACCACTTTCTGATTATGAGGCACGCCGTAGTGGAGGACTCCGGAAATTTTGACCACCTGGGGTTCTTTAACGTGCACCTAAATCTAAGTACACGGGTGTTTTCGCATTTCGCCCCCATCGAAATGCGGCCGCCGTGGCCGGGATTCGATCCCGCGACCTCGTGCTCAGCAGCCCAACACCATAGCCACTGAGCAACCACGGCGGGTAGTAAAGAAATTAGCAATGTATTAAGAGAAGAGGAGCTAACTAAAACAATCGGGGAAAATGCTGCGTTCTCTAGTTGCTCTTGGGAAGAAAAACTATACTTTTCCGAAAAAGCATCATTTCGTGTCATGTGCAATACACATGCTTTCCGATTCCGGAAGCGCTCATTCGGAAACAAATGGAATAACTCAGATCCGTTAATTTTACATTCATTATAAATAACGGGAGCAGAAAATAAAATTTTTTATCTGGACAAAGATTATATTTAATTCTAAAGCAGGAAAGTCTGCGAGTCGACCCAGTTCAGTCGTCGCCATAGTCGCTAAACTTTCTCTAAGCTATGGAGATTTGCAAACAGCTTTACAACTGAGCAAACAAACGACCACAGAGAGAGAGAGAGAGAGAGAGAGCACACAAGGACAGGGGCAGTCCTTGTGTGCTCTCTGTGGTCCTTTGTTTGCGCAGTTGTAAAACTGCTTGCTAATATGCACCAACTCGCCCAACAAGAAGTTCTTCGAAGCTACCTATCGAGATTTCTTGAGGTGTGATGAACCCTAACGGCTACATTAGCGTATTTCGATATAGCTCTTATAAGGGTCTTAGATGTCAAACATTTTATTTCAGGGGTTGCACTGCGCAACCTGCGCCTCAGGCTGTATCGAGCTCTGTTTTCGATCTTGCGTGCAGTACCTACGCACACCACCTATACGAAAGTGTGTGTAGTGACTTTTGAAGGAGACGAAGAGAGAAGTGCAGTGCCGTAACTGTCTCTCAGAGGAACACACCTCAACAGCACTGCACAGGGAAAGGGGAGTGGGGAGAAAAAGATCAGGGAGAGAAGGGAAAGAAGGCGGAAAAAAAATAACAAGAAGGTTGAAGCAATGCGGGGCTTACAGCCGCGCTCTCAGCTGCGTGTCACAGCAAAAGTCAAGTAGGGCAGGAAGCACTCTCTTGACAATGGAAGGGTGGGCTGCCGGAAAGAGAAGTGCTCCCTCCGAGTCACAGGGCAGTCCCACACGACGGTATGATGCAAAGAGCGCAGTGCGCTCAACATCTATACGAAAGAACAATTGCCTAGCGCTCCGCGTCGGCTGTTTACGGCGTCGCAACGACGAGGAAAGGCCCGACAGCTGCCAAAGCCAGCAGTCGGCGGCCAGAAGAAGCACGAGCGTCAAGATATGGCCTCCGAGATTTACCCGCCCCCGCGCGTGAAACGCGCGCGCCGCGGTAGATCTCGGAGGCCATGGCCAAGACACTGCTACACTGGAGTAAAGACAGCTCAAGGCGGCCCCTGTAGTCTTCGCTCGCATTTGTCAAGTTTGTCACAGTTTGCTCGCTAACGGCACGATCAGCCGCCGCTGTTGATTACACGCCACGCGCTCGTGTGCTCAGATTCTAAAAGGTGCGGTGCGTACAGTCTTCATCAATAAGGAAAGACACTAGCGAACTTAAAAAAGAAAGCGGCGATGACTCGTGATGCATGGGTTGAAATCTAGGAACTCCGCACATAACGATAGGTTTTTCCTGTGGATGTTTTTAGTCTCATTGTACACTTTCATGAAGGGCATGTGTGTTTAGCCCTTTACGGGCATTTGGACAAACTTAGATGTCCCATTTTGTGTTGATGACGACTGTAGGTGCGTGTTCCACAAGGTCTTAAGTGAAAACTAAACCGAAGTATTTAGATTCCCCTACGTCTTAAAATTCAGTAAAACCAATACTGTAATTGTAGCCATGAACGACTCTCCGTCTAGGCACCGTCATAGGAAATGATTTTGGTCGGCTGGGCATCATTTGTCTTTTTAGAGCGCAGCTCTAAATGGCCCGTTCCTACGGCGAGCGTCGGCGGCAGCACCGTAACCGAGCGAACGAGCACAACAGCAAAAGATAAAAGAACGAACGAGGAGCGGCAGATGAAAGACTTGAGCCACGAACGGCGGAGGCCAATGAGAGCGGCCCCTGCAGTCACGTGCACTCGGGAAACTGGTTTCATGCGGACCCGCCCGACCACTCGATGCGTACTCGTATCTCAGCCGGACCGCTCGTTTCGTACTATCGTCTGCTCGCGTCAGCACTCGCTCGCGCTTGTTTGGTTTGGTCTCGTCCGCGCTTGTTTCGAGTGCCATGGTTTGCGATTGCTTTGTTATCTTATTGTATGCGTGACGCAAATTGTTTCTGGAAGCCAAGCGACACCAGCGATTACACTGGAACCTTCGACGTACGAGTCTTGCATAAAAGCCGACGCGATTGACCCGCAGATCAGATTTTTGACCATTCCCGACTCTGCTACACGACTCTCTCAGATTCTTTGCCTCAATATATCGCGAAATGAAAGTACGCAAAAAGCTGTGCTCAAATTTCGCATTGGGGAGTATCGTAATCGCCGGTGAATTTGTTCTATGTTTTTTATAAGTTAGCCTACGAACCCCACGGATCATAGAAATATTCTATCTTAAAATTTGAGGAACAATCGTTCGCGAATTATCACAACAAAATATTGATACAATTCAATAAATTTTAATGAATGTGAGGAATAAGAGAGGCCCTAGTTCACTACCCATGGCCACCCGAGATTATTCTGTCAAGACATTACATTTAGACCCGCTGATATAACGTATCATTCACGATATTGAAGGTATGAAGTGAATCACTTGATTATATTGTCATTTCTAAAGATAGTGTTAAGTTGGAAAAACAGCTTTGGGTGGGAACTGAAATCCCTTGGGGAAGTCTAAAATAATGAGATCCACCTGTCGACAATTATTGGTTTTCTCCGAAAGGTTATGGACAACTTGAACGAGCTGCATTACAGTAAGAAGCTCCTTAAGGAAACCATGTTGAGTTGAAAATAATAAATTATGCGTTTCGTGGTTATTCGTGAGGTGCTTAGTAATAACACCCTTCAGTATTTTGGAGCCGGCACACGCGTTGAGGCATGGGCATGTGGTTAGCTAGCAATATTTGATATGCTACCACCTTTGTAAATGGGTATCAATATAAGCCAGTTTCCAACTTCTAGAAAAGGTACACGTAATAATTTCACAGAAGCATCGACTGATTAGATGGATAGCGCCATCTCGCGGAGCCCAGCATGCGCAGAGCAACAGCATGCGCACAGCTAGGGCATGCTCTCGCCTAAGCATCGTGTGCTAGGCTATTCCGCTGAGCTCCATGTAGCCCCTGTTGCTCATCTGCTTTGCAACGCCAAAAGAAATGTGCCCATATGCGCTCCTGCTCACACAACTGGCACACCTGGGCTGATTTCTCGAGGCGCAGGCGTTTTACCCATACGCTCCAGCGCAGATCTTGGATCGCAGTGTGTCCAATAAGGCTGGTTGGTTCATCTTTAGAACAAAAACAGGAACAGCGCAACACAGGACGAGCGAGTAAACAGGACAGAGCGCTGACTAGCAACCAAATGCTTTATTTGCAGAAGCAGCATATAAGGACATCATGAATATGACAAAGAACATAAAAAGGAGGATAAGAAGGATAAGCGTCAGCGAAGAAGATAATCAAGATCTTTTGTTGAAAGCGTGAGGGACGCAGGACTAACGCACGCGTCGCCACTTTTGAATGTGCAAAATGCTTCGAAGATTTCCCGCGCACGCTTTTCACTATATCTGCCAATTATTTCGCACTTCTTAAAGATCGCGGTGCAACCACACGTGTTACAGTGGGCAGCTAGATGACTGTGCGGGTTTCCTTTTAGTGAAGCCGCATGCTCGCGCAGGCGATCATTAATGCACTTCCCCGTTTGTCCGATATAGCAACGTTTACAATCGAGCGGCATTGTATAGACGACCTGCGTTGTACAGTCAATAAAGCCGCGAACATGATTCTTACGGCAGCTTTTGCGCCGACAGTATCCTCCCTATTGACTATTTTGCACAACCCGCTCAGTTTATTAGGGGCACTGCACACCACCCTCACTCCTGCCTTGGTCGCACTTTTCATAATGGTATGGGAGACAGACAGTATCGCAACAGTATCCTCCCTATAGTCAATAGGGAGGATACAAATAAACTCACAACTCACAAATAAAGACCGACAAGCGGGTCCTTGAAGAGCTCACGTTCTTATGCTCACGTTCTTATGCTCACGTTCTTATGTCGTATGAGTCTGAACTGACGGCGTGAATGTCAGGTTTTCCACAACTTTTTTTCCCAACAGCACTAGACGGCATGCGTGATGCACTTACAGGTTGCGGAATTAATACCTGTCAGTTCTCACGGTGCGTTAATTTATCGTAATTCACGGCGATTACATAAGCTATTCCATATGCGAATAACTGTCGTATGACGTACGCTCTTAAAGAAACCTTCAATTCAACCGCAGAGCAATGCGCAGATCATTAGCCTA
Source organism: Dermacentor albipictus (assembly GCF_038994185.2). Taxonomy (NCBI): domain Eukaryota; kingdom Metazoa; phylum Arthropoda; class Arachnida; order Ixodida; family Ixodidae; genus Dermacentor; species Dermacentor albipictus. The sequence continues at coordinate 153,258 of NW_027225685.1, forward strand.
GCGTGCTCAATTGAACGTTTGCGCGGAGGCACCAAGCCGCCATGTTAGGGTGCTCTGTCCATTTAAGTTAGATATACATTATAGGGACGGTACAACTTTCAGTGCGCGTTCAAACAGTGTGTTCAGAGTCGGCGCAATGGCGTGTACAAGCACCTCCCCGAGAGCTGGGGAAGCTCCACAAAGAACCTAACGACCAAAAATGCTAATTAAGCAGTTAGGTTCAGCTAAAACGCCAGCCAATTACTTCAGTACAGCAAAATGAGCTGTTCCGTGTCTTGCGCGCCCGCCGCTCCGACTGTGCGTTGCTTTGTTTGAAGGACTCCGAAGCACGGCAAGAAGCGCTGGAACTGCGCCCAAAGCTGTCTCTGTTAAATAACGCCTGTTAACCCGCCGTTCGCGGATAAACACTGAACGGCGGCGACAGGAACACGCAGCGCCGGCTTATTAGCAAGAGACACACGCGTCAGATGACGCCGCGTCTTTAAAACATAAAAGCAAAGAAGATTGCTCATTAGCAAGTTCGACCAAAAGCGGAACGAAGGTTGCAGCGTGCTTTTCGCGCAGGTAGTGAGTGAGAAGTGCTTAGCCTTTTGTCTTTCGTGTCTTTTGGCGCTCTAGCTGCAATGCCATCAGCGTCTGGAGATGGCGAACCGCGCGCAAAACTGTACAGGCGGCAGTGATTTCGCGCATTGTGAAAGGCCCGTCACTCCGGGATATGCTCAGCGATGCCGCTATACGTGGGCAGCCATTGGTGTTGCAGGCCCAGCTGAAGAAGGCGTGGCAGCTTTTGAGTGAAAGTTTTCAGCTAGATCTACTTTTCCTGCTCCGCAATGTAAAGACGCACGCATATACATACAAAAAAATAACAGCTTAACCTTGAGTCTCAGAAAGCTGCGTTAGATGTGCGCTTGAGTTTTTGCGTTGGCCTACACGCTCGAATAACGGCATCCGGTGACTGATTTGACTCCTTAGTGCGTCTCTGTGCCTTTTCTTACTCATGTTAAGCAGCTTTAATGTCATCCGGTTGTGCAACTATTACCCTCAACGTGCGAAGGTAATCGTATTATGTGTCAGCTGCAGTCTCTGAAAGAGTAAGGACATTGACACAAGCCGCGCTGGCTCCTTGTATAGCAGTCGAGATGTCCTTTTATGCGCGTTTATTCCACTACTGTGCTCTTCCAGCTGAGACACAAAAGGCTCCCAGTTAATAAAATGGACAAAACGGACAAAAAAAAAACAAGCGAAAATACACGAGACCAGATGAAGAGGACTCAGTTTACACTTGCCGCCTCGCGCTTTTTGCCGAGGAGCACATAAGTTATGCGGTATAGGGCACTGTAATCTGGCGAGTTGTGTGTGCTCTGCCATCACCTTCATGGCAGCGGTACCCGTTCCGCGCATTAAGCTCTACATCTAACTCGCATGCAAGGTCGTCAAGGTATCCGAACACTTCTGCTTACACCTTGCAGGATGCGCGTCAGCCCTGCTGCCCCAACACACCGATGTACGCTTCCAACTGCAGACGGCAGCCTTGACGCGCCATTCGCCCCTCATGAACTCCAAAATGGAGTGGTCTCTCCGTCCACGCGCACGAGCTCACCCGGATCTTATATGGCGTCCCTTAATCGATCCTTTCCCATCTCGGACCAACAGGGTTTAAACAGAGAGAGAGTTGTTTTGGACAAACAGCTGCAAACTCAAAGCTTCAAGAATCTCTGTAAACATTTGAACTAAAGTTATTCCATCTAGATGGGGAGAGTCTGAGAGAATTAAAGTATGCGCAAGCATTTCGCGCTTCATAGAAAGCATTCCTATTCAAAAGAAAGGAACATTCGTACCTCAGACGCTCCTGTAGCGCACAATGAAATTACTAAATTCTTTTACTTAGAGAGAAGGGTTTTCCCGCCGCCTCACTCTAACCTAAGCAGGCCGCAGGCGGTCACACTCATACTCCTGCAAACGAACTCCTACCCAAATCCTGCGTCCCTTAACAGCATATATCCCGAGATTTATCCGAATTGTTCTCGCGTGGCCTGTGGTGAGGTTGCCACTTTGCCTCATATGCTCTGGGAGTGCGGGTCGCTGGGCCCGAAGTTCACCAAGGAAGAGTGGGACGCGCTCCTGCGAAGTCCCGTCTTTGAGGACCAAATCCTGGCCGCCCAGCGCGCCCGCGATCGGGCCGGCAAAATAGCTCTGTCAGCCCCGTCGTGGGATTAGCCGGGTGCGCGTTTTATCGAGTTTTGCTGGACCAAATAAAAGTTTATTCACTCACTCACTCACTCACTCATTCATGGAATGGCGAGCGACATTCCAAGGTTGCTTTGCATTTCTGTAATTTCTTATATTTGGGCTACCCCACTCTTGGGACCCTGGGGATGTGCCACTGCACGGTCATGTGCCCATGGTTGGCAAATTTTCTTGAATGACCATGTGGCACAGTGACGCAAGTAGCTTAGAAGCCTCAAATGTATTTAAATAATGTTTCGAGCTTCTCTGTGCATACACCTATCCTTGTCATTCTGCACTCGACAAGCATCAAACATCGCTGCTTCGGCGCTTCACAGTGTGAATTCGCCTGAGGGCGCGTCCGCATTTTGGCGTGGCTTGTGACCGGTGTAATGCATACGCGGAAGCATTGCACGAAATTAATCTTCTAACCACTGTGATGGATAAACATAAACATTCCTTGAGGTTGCACATAGCATAAGATAAATACAATCACAGTTGTGCGCATTGTATTTACATAAATGTAATTTAATTAACAATTTCACTAAAGCTTCGGTTCACCTAAATTAGAGAATGTTCGCTGGAATGGCATAACGTTCTGATTAGTTCTGTCTGTTTTACCTACCTGCCTCTTCAACAAAAATGAGAGCAAGGTAATGCGCAGTACGTGTGGATAAAAGGAGCCCTGGCATGATTCTTAGCAGGTTCTTTGCAACAGTTAATGCTGTGGATGAGCTGGACAATTTCACTGGCAGTATTGCGGGGTCGTACCTACTTCGAATTCTTATTAAGTAAAATAGCGGAAAAATAAGCAGGGACAAGACTGAACAACACCAGCGCTCATTGTGCGCATGTGTTGTTCAGTCTTGTCAATGTCTTATTTTGCACTCTTTTATTTTACTGTATACCGTGAACAAACTAGCCCTGCAGCAGACCTTGTTAAGCTGCCTAGACATCTTCTTGGGCATTATTCGCTGGAGCTCTGTAGCTGTACAATATCATAAATAAAATCTGATTCTGCTTGTATTCGAATGTTGAATGCAACTTTCCTCCTCCGTGCATCGAGTACAGGTACAGCATTGAAGACCAAGATGGGCAGATATACAGGAAGTTTCCATGACAACATAACGTTTCCCCACAAAAATAAATGGCAACCTCGACGCGAAAAATTATCCACTGAATAAAGCCGGTGAAAATCCATTAGGAATAATCTATTCACGGAAGGTCACCATGTATTAGGGTGAAAATGGAAGTTGAAAAAAAAAAGAGAATTTCTGACAATTAAAAACGGGAAACATAGAACCCTGACTGTACTCAACAGCTCTGACTTATTGGATTTTCCTCGGGATGGGGGTGAACCCAATTATTCAATTAAAAAGCAAGTAAGTAAAAACAAGAAGGCGGTCTTCGCTGGGAAAGAATGCTGCTGTCTCAGTAAGTTAATTCAGGGCAGAGCAAATCACAGTAGTGCGATCTTTTGGATATACCAACGACAAATTCAAGGATTTTTAGTTCGTTCCCGAGAACGACTGTTGTATTATGGAAGTCATGCTATTTGTAGCAGCGGTAACTACGTTTCTAGAGGCCATTGTGGGGTAATGACGCTTGCTTTGTTGGCATCGATACGGAAGTTGTCAGACTCCGGCAATCCCGATTTTGTGAATGAAAGCAAGGACTACAAAGGAAGTACATGGAAGAAGACGATGGAACGAGTTCGGTATAAACGTAAGCAATTATTTTACGATCGCATAAATATTTTGGCGAGATTTGTGAATCAATTTCCCCGAAGAAAGAATGATACAACTTAGGTAAATATGATCGTCCTCGAAGAGCTATCTTTTCGCGAACGCCCTGCGAATACTTTGAAATATTTGGAATCAGAATATGGGGCCCTATAAGGTAAAACTATTCCAATATGTTTTTATTTCAATCTCCTGACGTCAGATTTGCGTAACCACCGATGCAAGCACTGGGCGGTCATCTGCAGGGTCGTCTGAACAGACCAATGAAACGCTCTCCTCGTTCATAGCAGGTCACTTTTGTTTGCTCGAAAAATGAATAACATTGCCTACGCTGAGTGGCTTGTCGTATCTAATTGGCTGACAAGAGGCGAGGAGAACGCTCAAGTGGAGAGGGATTCGATGGAGCAGAGCCAGTGCAGTGAAAATCGAGAACCAGATGAAGAGGGTGGTGCCGGCGTCTGCGATTGGTCCGTTTCCCCTTACTTAGCTTACGGTGGCTGGTCGAACATCGCGGCGGCATGCAACGGAAGCTTAAGAAGGACGCTACAACGGATCCTCAGCAAAGAAGAGTTGGCAGAATGAGGTCGTAAATGTGCTGAAAGTGCTCGTAAACGTTACACGGCCACGAAAGAAGTTTTATTATACGCAAATAAACCCATGCTCTCCGGCAGGTGCCAGTAGCCAGCACCTGAGCGATGGACGGCAGCCTGCGGCTATTCAGAAGAAAATTGAGTTTTGTTCGGCATATTAATGCATCTTTAATGCGTACACGTCACTTTGACGCGGTGAGTTTTCGTGGTTTTGTGACGTCGCGCGACAGGCAGGTGAAGTGGGTACACCCCGAAAATTTTTGACCAATAGCCGAAGGCTAATGATGAAAAGGCGTCGAACCAGAAATAACTGCTTATCTTTTTTCGGTCATATCATGCATAATCAGTGTGTACACATCATATCAGATAGGGAGGTATCACAGTTTTCGTGACGTCGCGTGACAGACAGGTGAAGTGGGGGTGGTCCAAAAAAGTTTTTGGCCAATCGCGGAGGCTGACAGCAGAATTGGAATAGAAAAGTTTGGAATAGTTTTACGTTATAGCGCCCATGCTTTAGATCGCAAAGATCTTTAGATCTTTAGATCGCAAAGCAAGAACTTCAAGTGACAGTCATTGATATATAGGAAACTTGAAAGAGGAGCTATGTTATTTCATCTCCTATCAGTCGCCTCATGATAAGGCACTGTTAACTTAGGCATACGCGTACCCCACCCATATACTACGACGGATCACTGCTGTCTGCTACACCTCGGCTCAAGAGGCGTGGTATGATCAGGCTGATGGCTGGGAAAATAGACCACCGTCTATCTCGATGACACATAAGCGCGACAACAAATATTTAGAATAGTGGCTTTGTTTGAGGCAAACGTTAATCCAGACAGTTTAATATAATTCACGTTAACTCGTTTTCAGTTCATATGAATGATAACGAAAATCTGATCAGGTGCATCATTTACCAGTAAATATGCAGGGTGTCCCAATTATCATGCGCCAAGATTTGAATATAACCAAATACCACGTAACTGGAGAGAACCAGCGTAATGTAGTTTGCCGTCGTTTGGAGGTACTTGGATTCTTTTTTGCATTCCGCCTAACTATATCATTAGCCTTAATCAATTAATGGACTCATCGAATGTTATAAAATGATATATGTCAATGAAAAAATCGTAGAGTAACATGAAAAACTCGAGATACAGATTCTGTCACTCAACACATGGTACATAAAAGTGTTTTTCCGAGCGTGAAAGAAAACCGCGAATACTCGCAAAATTGGGCGTTAGAGGCACTTTGCGTGTATTCGCGTGATGTGAAACAGAACTCAACCTGAACGCACGTTTCGAACAGCGATCTCTGATCGCGCCCCAGGTTTGAGGACAAACGGAAGGCTAGAATGTCACCCGTCTCTTAATAATTAGCTGTAGCAGTTGTAAGACTGATGACACGAGCCACGAACTGATCACAACAGCAAGAAGCTCCACCAGCGCACGTTAAAATGGTTATCACCTCCCATTTTAGAGCCAGCTCTTCGGCGCCCATTCATGTGTCTCGCGTCGCCGCTGAGCCTCGCCGTCATCAAGGTTATCATCCGCGTGTTGCTCTAGCTGCGCTTAAGCTGCGCATGCTCCTGCTGCCATCTCTCGCGCGCGGCGCGAGTCCTGCTCTCCCCTTGTCCTCCAAAGCCGGATCACATGTTCTCGCCCATTCTCTCGTCCCCTTCCTCCGCGCAGCCAAGGCCTGAGTGCTCGGCGAGTGACGTCACGAAGAGGCCATCGGCACTCTCGGGGATACGGGTTGAATGAAGGGATCGCGGCTTGGTTCACTTAGCAGCCGAATGCTTTTACTGACCACTCCACACTTTTTCTTCAGTCTAAACTGTGGAATGAGCAGCACGCACCTTACAAAGCATTTATTTAGAGGCACAGATACAAAACAGCTTTGTAAAACATGTGCAGGTATTGATTCCAGCAGCTTTTTACAGCGTCGCGCTTTGTCGTCCTTGTAATGTGCGTTGTTTGTGCATTATAACAATTATTATTATTTATTATAACCCACACTTCATACCTATTACTCCAAATAGATTGAATCCATAGAAACTTTTGCTTCCGTATTTTTGTACCTATGGTTTTTATGGCGCGGCAATGATGAAAGTAACGCACTCTATTGGATTCACAATTGCGTATGAACAATTTTATTGGGGACACATGTACTTATTGCAATCTAGATTATACTTAAGTGAATAATTTCGCTGTCGACGCACTAATTACCACAGTGCGCTAATTTACAACTAAAATAAGTATAGAAACGGAATATAAAACATTTGTGCAGCTATTTACAAGGAAACAGCTGCCTTATTGCGCAGAGTTTCAGCTTTTCTCTTCCTTGCCTTAGCATTGGCATCCAATATTTTGTCATTCATCTTGCAGCAGTAGTTCCTCAATGAAATATTCGTGCTACACCACAAAAGGTGCCTTAACACAAATTGACATTTGTGTCCATCCTCGCAAGCGTCGAACTCTGAGGAATCATCACTGACGAGCAGTTCAAGCGTGAGGTCGGTGACTAAAAGACGTTGGTTTGGCAAATTAGTAAATTCCTCTTCCTGAACGTAGACATATTGCTTGTTTTAAATTGCATCAGGTCTTCTAGGTTCAAAATCTTATCCGCTTCCTTCTCCTTCCGGAATGCTTCAGCAGACGCTTCACACGCTTTCTTCAAAGCAGTAGCTTCAAGACGCATGCGCTTGGAATCAGAATCCTCCCTCGAAGTGCTTGGCTTCGAAAGATGAGGTGGACATTGAGGAAACTTTGATGGGACTGCGCCTGGGCGAAGACGCTGGCGTGAGAGTGGTGCAGTGACGGTGTGCCTTTTAAGGTCGTCGAGGTGAGAGAACTCCCGCAGGTTGTCGGCCTCAATGAAGTGAAGTTCAGAAACCTAGAAGGAAGTTAAAAGTTGTTCTAAATATTATTCTAATATTCCTGATTTAAAGGAACTTTCTGTAATTGAGCAATTAACCTTCCCATATTTTTCAAAAGTAACTATTTAAAGAAGTGCTGAGCATCTTACCCTGGAGTGCGGTGATAAAATGAAATCTGCACGTGGTATCGCCCTAATCCAGGCACTCTGGGGTTCTTCATCTTGCGGAAACTTGAAGACGTGATTTTTCTCTTCCGATTTGTAATTGCTCCGGCAATTGGGCACGCAGCACTTATTAGGCATATCTTGGCATGGCACTCCACATTCCGGGGCAATGAAGACTCGCGGTATACACACAATCGCAAGCACAGCACAAGTGTTGAGACTGCATGCGCTGGTCACGTTTAGAAAAAAAAAAATGTCCATTCGGAAGCATGCGGTAGCATGGCCGAGCATGCCGGGACTTGTTTAACCGCGAAGCTATTCGAGGAGCGGCACGGCTCCTGGAACTAATCGAATTGTTGTCGCCGCCGTTGTCGCCTCGGTCTTCTCCGAATAGCCGGGCTTAACTATTGTATACTTTCCGCGCTTCATTTTCAACACAGGTACGCCGCTAGTAGCTTCGCAGCGCGCTGCACCGAACTTCTATGTTGGTCTCTTCTGCGTGACGTAGCTCAAAGGGAGAGGGTGAGCCAGGAGGCCTTAAGTTATCCTAGAGTGTGTTGGCGCAGCGCCCTTGCGGTGACTCTCGCCGCTACCGCCCACTCCGCCCTCGCCGTCCCTTCTCCCGCTGTCGCAGCACTGCCGCGGTGCCACCCGCGGGCGCATTTTACCGCCTCGAGCGTGATCCACGGCTCTCCCCTCCTCCGTCTCCGCGTCGCATGGCTGTACGGCTCTCAGCCGTACCTCTCGCTTCCCCGTTTTCCGGAGCGTGTTCCTCAGTGGCGTTTGTCGCCTCTTGGCAGTGCTTGCGCCTGGCTGTCCGTCTCCCGCCTCCACTCTTGCCCTACACCTCCCCTTACCTGGCGCAGTGCCGTTGCCGTGACTCTAAAGACAGTTATATCGTTTCGTCTCCTTACTTCTACTTCCAACCCCAGCCTTGTGCGGCCACTTTGAGTGAATGAGGGTGTGACCTCTACTCACTACCCCTGTTCTCCACTCGTTTCCTCATCCCACCTCAGAAAAAACATTAAATAATAATTGCTAATCTCCCCACCCCTCCACCTTCGCAGCGGTGACCCACTATAAGATGGCGCGATGGCGCTTCGTTGGAGCGCGGGCTCGATAGCGGCGGATCGCGGTGTGTGCTGCCCAATCCGAAACGCAGAACCGCCTCCGTTCGGCACTGCTTGCTCTGTATGCGGTTGCCTGTTGTTGAAATAAGGCAGCAGCTGAGCTCAAAGATCGTATTCCCTAGAAGCGTAATCGTCGGCCAATTTTTTCAGAAAAGCACAAAACGGATACCTGTGTTCGGGAAATGTACTTATGTTTCTTCAGCATTATTTTTTTTTCATACCTTTAGTACTATTAAATGGCTGGTTTCAGACACAATAGGGTCGGTGTGTTTTGAACGATAGCGACTCTGAATATCTTTATATGCGTTTTTTGAAAACATGAACAGGATTTTTAGAACACCTCTGGCACGTAGCACAATTCGACTTCTTGAGCTTCATTACTCTTAGAGGTGGACATGTTTTTTTTACAGAAAAATTCCTAAAGAATATATGATAAACGAACGATTTCTATATATACATATATATATATATATATATATATATATATATATATATATATATATATATATATATTATTTAAATTACTTTATGACACATATTTCAATCTATAAACTGTATGTAGCCCGTGGCTTCGAAATTGATATCCACTTGGAACAAATTGGGAGGACACCATTTCTAAGGTATGCATTCCCCAAGTTTCCGACTAAATGCCTTGGTGTTCAAGTAAATGTTTAGCTTCAAGGTATAGAATACTTAAAAACTCCCTTTCATAAAGAAGTAAGAAGAGCAGCACATGTTTACCGCAAGTTGGGCAGGACTTCTCTCAAATCTGGTATTATAGTTTGAAAACTCGTTCTAAGTGAATGTGCCTTGTGAAATCACGGGCTTTAATTCGTTGCAATACGCGAGCTAAAGTATTTAGTTAGAAAAATGAGTAGGCATATTTGGTCAGGTATACAATTATGCATTTTGATTTACACTGTAATAATGGCAGCCGTTTTGAAGTAATCCAGCTCCATGAGTAGTCCTGTGCTATATATGTCATAGGCTGCTATTAAAAATTCTGTTAACACGAAAAGAACGAAACGGCCGGTATAATACCACGAGTAAGCCACAAATCCTGATTCAAACGCGAAGCTCATTACAAACAAGCACAGCGAAAAGCCACAAAGTAAGCAGGTAGTGACGTTTTCTCACTCTACGATGCGTTTGCTAAGCCGCGGGCGTTATCTACAAATATAGCATGCTGAGTTCGAGGCGTGCATGCTTTCATTCCGCAGCTGGCACTGCGCGGCAAAAAAAGAAAAAAAGCTGAGTAAAGCATATTTGAACAGCCTTGCAGGATTACAACGAAAATTCCAGTGCCACTGTTTCTTTCTATATTTTCTTTAAATTCTGCGATAAATTACGCATATTATATTTCGCCCGCACATGACCCTTAGCACATCTCTCTTTTTGTGCATATTTAAACTTACTGCCACATTTCGCTGTTCAAGAATAGTGGCAAAACATGTGTATAACGCTCGTATAGTGGTTTCCAGCAGCAGCATAAGTAATTCACAGCAAACGCTGCAATTAAAGGGACCCTGAAACGCTTTTGACGATTTTCTACAAACGTACTGAGTCGTTAGAGTAGGTCCTTCTGATCATTAATTGACACATCTAAGTGCTCTGCGTAAAGCGTGTAATTTATTATAAGGTTTTAAAAATGCACATCGCTGCCGATCGCAGCGCACTACTCGGCGGAATTTTAAGCCACCCCTACCCATATGACCGAAATCACCCATATGACGTCAGTGGGGCGAGCTATCCGATTGGCTGACCAGGGCGCGTGATCGATAATTTTTCCAACTTTATGGTAAACAAATGATCTTCGTAATAGTTGGAATGTTAGTTAATTTGTTTTTATAAAAAGAAAGTAGCATAAAGAGAATGCGCAAGAACAATTTTTCAGTACACTTAAGCACTTCCGGAACACAGCAAGTGTCGTCTGCTTGTGTTACAACGTACTCCATTTTGACGAGAGCTCTGCGGTCAGAGTTGGTCTCAGCCTTTTCGCGAGCACTATTCGACTTTGTTGCCTTGTGGACTCCAAACGTAGCGACTGGCAATATGTCAAGCTGCGACATCGTGTCCCTCTGCAAGGCAGCGTACGAGCGAACTGGCTGCTGCGCATCGGACTGCCGCTATCCGATCGGCGCCAGGATTTGCGCGTTTGTGGCCGTCACTTTACACCGGAAGATTACTAACGCAATAGCGTCTCGCGAGTCCCGTATTAGGGCAAACGTAAGCGCAAGGAGACAGGGTCTGGCCGCTTGACTGTGCCGTAACGGGACGAGCCGAGATGAGCAGAAGCGCAAATGTGAATGGTCTGCACGGTGCAGCCACCTGGTGGCATAGAGCTCAACCATACACAGTAGCAGCAACGAAGCGTATTCTTCTTTGCTGCTGGTGCGTATTTTTCGCAGGAGTGTAATCATCAACACGTTGTTTTTATAAATGTTTAGGATGTTTTACACTTGGTTAGAGCAATATTAGCGCTTTGTTTGGCTGGTTAAGCGCTGCGCCAACAAGTGTCTGGACCGTGCAGACCGATCAGGCCGCTCACGTACGTCTACGCCAAAGTTCCTTCATCAGCTTGAGTTTATGCCTCCAGTCATTTGCCGAAATGACCAGCTTGCCTGTGGTTAACGGGATACCAGACACGTTCGGCGCTACGACAGAATGCTCGCAACGCACGCTGCTTCGATAGCTCTCGCTTGGGGTCGACAGCCAAGCGGCTAGCGGAGAGGTTTCGCGCGGGCGGGGGCGGGCTCCAAAACCACCGGAAATGGGCGATGTGACGTCGCATCGTGACGCAGGACCAGTGAAGAAACTTCTAATCGCTTGTAGCTCCATTAATAGGTAACGCTTCACTTAAATTGTGGTACGAATGTTCTACTTAAGCTGTACCCTACGCGTCTACAAAATTTGTCCGAACCGTTTCAAGGGCCCTTTAATGGAGAATACCTTAGTAACTTGCGATTCGCTGATGATATTGCCTTGCTTAGTAACTCAGGGGACCAATTGCAATGATTTTTCACTGACATGGAGAGGCAAAGCAGGAGGGTGGGTCTAAAGATTAATCTGCAGAAAACTAAAGTAATGTTTAACAGTCTCGGAAGAGAACAGCAATTTACAATAGGTAACGAGGCACTGGAAGTGGTAAGGGAATACATCTAGTTAGGGCAGGTAGTGACGGCGGATCCGGATCATGAGACGGAAATAATCATAAGAATAAGAATGGGCTGGGGTGCGTTTGGCAGGCATTCTCAGATCATGAACAGCAGGTTGCCATTATCCCTCACAAGAAAAGTGTATAATAGCTGTGTCTTACCAGTACTCACCTACGGGGCAGAAACCTGGAGGCTTACGAAAAGGGTTCTACTGAAACTGAGAACGACGCAACGAGCTATGGAAAGAGGAATGATGTGTGTAACGTTAAGGGATAAGAAAAGAGCAGATTGGGTGAGGGAACAAACGCGAGTTAATGACATCATAGTTGAAATCAAGAAAAAGAAACGGGCATGGGCAGGACATGTAATGAGGAGGGAAGATAACCGATGGTCATTAAGGGTTACGAACTGGATTCCAAGGGAAGGGAAGCCTAGCAGGGGGCGGCAGAAAGTTAGGTGGGTGGATGATATTAAGAAGTTTGCCGGGACAACATGGCCACGATTAGTATGCGACCGAGGTAGTTGGAGAAGTATGGGAGAGGCCTTTGCCCTGCAGGGGGCGTAACCAGGCTACTGCTGCTGCTGATGATGATATAGATGGCGCTGCGTATCCAGAAAGAAGAGGAGAGTGTTGAGGTATCTGTACAGGAAAAACATTGATTCACAGTGGAGGAAAAGAACTAGGAAGCTTACCAGCAAATATTCGGCCTGTAGGGTGGGCAGCACAGCGACAAAGAACGTCAAGCGGAAAGTCACGAGGCTGAAATAATCTCATGGGTGGCGGCAATGGAAAAGAAACCTGCCATGAGTAACTACTTAAAGGGACACTAAAGGGAAACAATAAATCAGTTTAGACTGATGGAGCATTGTTTGAGAACCCTGCAGACAGTCATTTCGAAAAAATAGTTTGATTATTAGATGAGAAAATGAAGGTCCAAGTATCGGTATTTGAATTCCGCGCCGAAATTCCAACGCCGGTACGTCAGTGTGACGTCAGGGATTCCAAAGTATGTTTTCGCATTTGGGCCGCGTTGGCTGAATAAAGGTTCCCGAAACTGGCCATGTTTAATATTTCATCCTTTAGAACACAATGTAGTCAATCTGTACCGCTATATATAATTAGTAGGCCCTAGAAGATGCCATCAAAATCCATGACGTCACAGCCCCCAGGTGCGGGAACTCAAGTAGGCGTCGCCACCCGTATTTCGTTCTTGCGCTATTTCTGGCTTACCAAACGTCTTATCGTTGTAAGAGTGGTGTTTTTGGTGTTGTAGAACGGTAATTTACTGATGCAAAAGAAATCACTTTTCACTTTAGTGTCCCTTTAAGAGGAAAAAGCGAAATCAGGAAAGAAAGAATTTATGATAACTCAAAGGGAAGCTGATTACTTTTCGTAGCGATAACGGGATGGCTTAGAACACGCACCTATAAAGCGATATATAAGGAAGAAGCATGTTCTTGCTGCGGTAAAGCTAGGGAAACGATTGCAGACTCTCTAGCCATGGCATCGATAAGTGGCCCGATACTCCCTTGCTGCCCTTTGACTGCTTATGTTACTGCTGCTAGATTTCGCAGGAGTGCCATTATACAGACAGTATCATGGCTCTGCAATTACTAACTCTGTGGATTACGGACATCTCCTACACCCTTGGAACAGAGATTTTTGTCGAACACGGAAAATTTAAGTGTCCCTCACTAGGCTGCGCTGCCGTATTTCTGCATTGAACTTCTACCTCCACAGGTCTGGTCTGGTCCCCTCACCATTATGCTCATTCTGTGGCGAAGCGAAGACAATAGACCATTTCTTGTTGTCTTGCATACGTTTTTCTATTATAAGAAAACGACTACTCGAAATCCCGCTTCGCTCTATTGGTCTAACTTTATCAGTGCCTGTGATTCTATCTTTTGGAGCCTCCATTATTGGGTTCAGCCACAGAAATGTTTGCTTGGCAATCCAAAATTACCTCATCGAAACCAATCGATTTTCATGTTAGATTGACCGTTCTCCCTCCAAATCATTGCTTTCTTTTATTTCCTATCTATTATTATCATTTTACACCCGGTTTTCATCTGATTATTTCCTTTTTTCTCCAAACACAAAATGTTAACTTTTAAACTCCAACGCTCAAATTGTTAACTCTCTTGTTATCATTATTATTTTTATGCACCTAATTGAACCACCCGATTCTTGGCCAATCACCCACTGTGGGCATGTGCCACGGCCACTCAGGACAACAACAACAACGATGGAGCATGTTTTATTAGAATGCGAAAACATCTGCCCAGCGGTTGATTTAGGCACCACTGGCCTCCTTGAAGCCCTTGGGTTCAGCGAGAGCAGGCCAAAAGTAAACATGTCCGCAATAGAGATTAGCAAGAGGCGATTGGAAGATTGGTGGAAGAAAAGCAGGGAAACGACTGAAAACGGAGACATACAAAAGCAAAGTTCGCCGTAGGTGGTCAGAAAATTTGGTTGCGGGAGTTCATCGTGTTTTTTTTTTGTCGTTGTTCTTCTCTTTTAACCTAGGTAAGACATTAGGCAGTATATTAGCAAGAGCTTGGTGACGCAACCCACCGCGCAGTTCCACAGGGGACCCTCATAACATCCATCCATCCAAGCGGGATAGAGGCGCCCGGGTGTAATCCACGCCTTATACATTACGTGTTTCAGCTATTCGCGTACTTAGCGATGCATCATAAATGAGTTCTGCCCAATTTGTTTCTTTTTATTTTCTCCAGGCGTGTCGAATGCGCACTTGGGCCCAGTCGTGTACCTGCTCCATTCTTATTCCATTTATTAAACTGGCCCGAACTGCTAAACGCAAGGCCATTCCACATTCATGCAAACTTCGACGCACAATTTGTCGCAAAATGGACGCGCGTTTTCTTTTTTTCTGACAGACAAAACAGATGGACACTATATTTTCCCCTCCAAAATAGCGCAACAGTTTATTGAAAGACAAACACACTGTATCAGGCCTTAGAAGTGGTGGCGGACGCTGCACCCCTATCCAGCTTGTTTCCCAGGTAATCCATGCCGTTCAGCAGCTGCTTGGTGTGCAGGCCTTTGACCAGCAGCTTGCCCGTTTCCTTGTTGCGGATGTCCACGGTGAGGAAGGCTGTGCTGCCGCCCAGTTTTGTGGTTGTTGCCTCCACCGTCACCGTGTCCCCGAGCACCGCCTTATCCACGTAGCTGCACACGCATAAAGACGAAGTGGATAAAAAGATTAGAGAAAGAAATTGAATATTAACAAGAGAGACCCCGGGCCGACGCTTGGCCAGCGTCACGACGCGTTAAACCGTCGTTTGCCGGCACATTATTAAAGTTATCACTATCCTATCCAGACGGTCTTGTGGTCGTCGCTGCTCTCTCATTATAGATTACTACCATTATTATCACCAACTGTTCCACATTAAATCCCTAAAGTTAATAATAACAGAGTTTAGAAAATTAAGCTCCTTTACTACGATATTAATGCGAACAGGAATCTTAGCTTCTTTTCTTCCCGACTATCTGGCCATGCAACCACAAACTTGGATCACTGGTTATGTGGCACTGAGTATGTGGGGCTCTCCAGTGAACCCCTTTGACGACAACTTGTGTCAATGTATGTCTGCCACTGGATTTGTTGCTCTTCATAATACTAATCATAACATTAAAAAAAATTGGAGGACGCTTAAGCTTCGCCTTCAAGAGTGGAACGCGACAGCGTTCCCGTCGACCCGCCAAGGGGTGTGAGACAATGGGCTACGGCGCAGCGACTACGCGCCCCGCATCGGACGCGGTGAGCGTCGAGCAACGCAGCGTTCGGCGCGGCGACGCTCGGAGGCGTTCCGTGAGGTCGGACGTGCGACGCATCGGCTCCGTCGATTTTAGACTGGAACCGCGGGCCAACACACGGCACGCCGAAATTCTTGGTCTTATCCTACGCCGAACATCGCAAGGATCCTGCAGACACCGACCTGAGGCAGGTGGACCAATTTTCAGCGCTCTTACGTCAATCTGAAGATCGCATCATGCCACGGTTGAGCTGACCCTAACGAGAGCTAAGCTCGGCGCAGCCAGCGTCGGAGGTTCTCCGGACATGACGACGCAGAAGATCACCGGGTACGACCCAACATCCAAGAATTGGACCGCAATCGAGCACAAACCCC